>NC_056744.1:1570625132-1570672965 GCF_019279795.1 Protopterus annectens
GGGGTGGGTTAGTTCAAGGGGATAAAGTTAAGTGATCTGAGTACATAATGGGAACACCTCCTCCTTTTTTCTGGGATCTATCATGGCGTAAGATGCTGTAACCGGGGGGGGGGGATTATGTGTCAGAGATATGAGGTTTCAACCAAGTTTCTGAGATAGAGATTGTATCAGGGGAGAAATGAGATATCCAAGAGTGAAATTCAGTAGATTTATTAGGAATATTATGTATATTGATTGAATAGAATGAGAAATGTTTAAGACTAGGGTATGGTTGTACCTGAGGTGTAGAAGTAGTTTTGGTAAGAGTAGATGAGTTGAAATGTCGGCCCGGGTTTGGATGAATGTCACCTGCAAGTCTGTGAGTATTGCAAAGGGGAAATAAAAGTGAAGTAAAGGGATAAAGTGGGAGAGGTTTTGATTTATATTTGTGTTGAGGAAAAGTGTTAGGAAGGAATCTAATTTTGGGGAGAGTATGTTCAGGGTAGGAAAAGAGTGTTGGTGAAATTAGAACGGAGAAATGTATCAAAGTTGTAGTAGTGAATGAGGATGTTGGGGAGTTAGAGTAAAGATGGGGTTGAGTAAGGTATGAGATGAGATTAGAGATAAAAAATAGAAAGAAAAAGAGGAAATGAAAAAACACAGTGAAGGCTATAGAGTAAGATGAGGGGGTGGTAGTTGAATGAAAAGCAGCAGATTAAAAAGGTTTGGAAAAGGGGAAAGGGATAGGAGAGGTGAGTGTGGGTGGAAAGTATCTGTCACTAAGAAAACAAGGGGAGGGGATAGAATGGGAGAGAAAGGATTTGATTGGTAGAGGAAGCAACTTTCTCAGTTTATAACAGCAATATTTAAAATATGTTCCTGTCTTTGAGCCTTTGTTCCCCTTTATTTTAGGCTTTATCAATATTTCTTGAGCTAAGAGGTCAAGAGGTATGCAAACCTCTTAGATGATCACACACACACACACACACACACACACACACACACACACACACACACACACACACACACACACACACACACACACACACACACACGCAGACATACTTTTCTTTCTTTCTTTTTATCTTTCTTTTAATTTTACCCTCCCTAAACAGCAAAAACATTGCTTAGCGAGCTTAAATAATGGCTGAATCGATCTCAGTCTCCTTTTCATGCAGATACACTCACACGCACAGATATAAACACACTCACTTTTCTATTTTTTCTTTCAATTTTGTATTTTTTTTATTTTGCACTCTCTAACAGTAAAAGTGCTGCTTAGCAAGTGTAAAATAATGGTGTCTTTTATCTTTGTTACAGTCCAAGCTCTACTGTACCTTAATATACTGCCTTGAAGCGGCAGACACATTTTTCATCAGGCATTACTTGTACATTAACACATTGCTGAAGAACGTTCATTCTCCAATCAGGGTTTAATGTGCAGTTTACCTATTCTCTAAGATTATATAAAACTCCACCCACAAAAAGAGAGTTTGAGGGAGGCACAGAGATTAAGAAAAAAAACAATCGCAAGAAATAACAGCAATTATAAAACTGGGATTGTACACCTGTACTATCAGGAGTGCTGTTCTGAGCACCATTTATACATTTCTGATGTTTGCTACAGCAGTAGTGGTGTGGATATGATATTTAGTTAAGCTAAATAAAAAAAAATCAGTTTTAAAATGCTCTACAATATTCTGCAATATGTTATTTTTGTGTGTGCAATGGCTTTTATATCTTCCCCATTAATGATAAAGATATAGCAAAGCTACTGGCCAGAAAATTCTGCTCCAGTGTTATCCACCTTTTCCCCCTTTCACCCCCTCAAGAAATATCGTCGAACATAACCCCCACAGCCATCATTAGGGAACAGGCCCTAAACGCACTCCCCAAGGCCAAAAACACTGCATCCATGGGCCTCGATGACACCTCAGAGTGCCTTCTAAATAGCATGAACCATGACATATCAGGACCACTGGAGTCAATATTTAACCATTGCCCATAGAAAGAATTACGGAAATGCTTAATAATGACATTGGAAATATTCAGACACTAAATCTAGTCCAGCTTGTTTTATTCAAGGGAAGATCAAGTCTACTCAGCCTAGTAGACTTCTTCGAGAAGGTCTCCAAGGCATTGGATGAGGTCAGATTGGTGCATACTGACAACCTTGACCTCACCAAGGCATTTGATGATACCCCATTTGGGCGTTGTAAACAAACTCATGGAATTAGACATTAACCCCTATGGTACATGCTGGATTGACAACTGGGTGTCAGCTAGGACCCAAGAAGTTAGGATATGGGAGTCACTTCCACAAAGAGGACAGTCACTAGCAGAGTCCCTCAGGGCTCAGTGCTGAGTCCTCTTCTTTTTGACATCCACTTCTTGGAAGTCAAGACAAATATCAAGCTCCTCTGGATGACCATATTTGCAGATGATTACAAACTGGGAGCTGTCATGGAATCCCTCCAAAGCACTAATATCCCCCAGGAAGGGCTAATGCAGACAAATAACTGGTGCCATATACATGGTTTACAACTCAATGCCAAGAAATATATAATAGTACCCTTTGGGAAGTCAGCTACACCAGGAAAGTACCTCACTGAAAACACATCCCTAAGAGTAAACCCAGTAGTCAGGGTTTTGGGGAGGTATGTAGAGAGTAACCTGGCTTTCAGCCAGTATGTATCTGAGGTAGTAAATAAATCATTTTATATCGCTCATCTTATAAGGAAGGGTATGACTTCTATGTCCAAAAATGTCATTGTTCAACTGTACTCCACCCTCATCAGACCCATTACTGACTACAGTGCCCCCTTCAGTGTGTATCTGACCAGGCATCTGTAACAACTAGAACATTCACAGAGCTTCCTCACAAAAAAATAAAACAGGTCTTTAACAATGCATCTTATGTGAATCACATAAAAGCCCTATGCATATACCCTGCTACAGACTGCTGAAAGGAGATCTATGTCTGGTATAGAAAGAATCCTGGGATCCCATTCTGATGGACCTCTTGCATATCCGCAAAACAAATTACATCAGAGCTACCCAATCCAGTTACTTAGACCTTGCTTGGGGCATAAATAGGACATGTTGGATGGACTGGTATGTGTCTCAGAGATTACCCCTTCTCTGGATAGTGTTCTTCCCTGATACTATTACTGTGTTATTCATCCAACGGATAGGAAGTCAGAAGTGTACCCCTGGTCTGTTACCTATGTCTCTAATGGATACAGGCGACCTGAAATGTTTGACCACCCATGCTCTAGCTTACATATACACCTAAAAACAACCTCTGGGGCACTAAATTTGTTGAATACATTTAGGATGCATGGCTAGGCTTGAAAAGGCCGTTGTGGTCGTTAACCTAGTATATACCCAAGAACCTATAAAAGCAGAGATGCTTATTCCCACTTTTAATGGTTCTCATATACTTTTGTTTGCATTGCCTTCATTCTTTTGCTCACTTCTGGATCTGAAGAAGCTCAAGTCTATCAACTCCATTTTTGTATATGAACCCCTCATATATGTTTGATGCTCAGTAATTAGCTTAGTACAACTTTCATTAAAGTTCAGGTTGTTTACAAAAACATTTATATTGTACATTCCATAGTGTGAATGATAATATGTGGTGTTACATAGCATATGCTTCTCTAACATTATCTAGCTGAAATGTAGGTTTTTCCCATTACAGTTCTGTGTGATCACAGCTCAGTCCAACATCCCTGCCTCCATGTCAGACCTTGTTGCTGCTTCTTCCTTTGCATTGTTCGGTCCTCCATTTTCTGTTCACATTTCATTTAGCATCCCAACGCCTCCATTGTTATGCATTAGGGTTTTGCTGTAATGTAGTATCCTATGCCATGCATCAGGCCCTTATGCTATTATCAGCAGATCATTACATGTTTCATTACCCTGTTGCCAAGGCTATAATATATAATAATGCCTACAATGGTCTGTAATATGCAGTACGAGAGCAGGTTGCTAGACCATCTCTATCCCTACATTGATCAGAAGACAGAATACTGTGGTCCAATACTGAGACTATAGACATTCTTTGTTACATGCTCAGACCCCTTACGTTCATTCACTGTGCATCTGTGCTGCTTTCTTACTTCATAAGGAGACCAGATCCTCAACTGCAGTCATGATACGTAGTGAGCACACAGTGCAGTTCATCAGGATGGAATGATGTGGAACTGCATTATGTTGCATTTGCAGAGCAGGATTGTGTGAGCACAACTGTTGTAAGTTGTTGTCCAGTTTGTGATGCGCTGCCTATGCCTTCTTTCAGAATTAATATTTAGAAGTGGGTTTATCTGCTTGCATCAATGCAGCATGACATCTTGGCAGAGGTCTTATACGTTTGGAAAGTGGTGGATTATAATGGGGTGGGGGGACAAGCTGCCACCCAAGGCCCATATCTAGTTAAAACATTCTCCGAAGAAGCACAGGTCCCCCATAGTACAGTACAGTTCAGAAAGCACCACAGATTCCACCCCACAGCATGGGAGAATGCTTTGAATGCTAAACAGTGAGAACTGATGCCCTTTTGGAGAATACATTGAATCGTTACTGCCTCTGTACAGATGATGAAAGTGTCAGTGCAACTGACTAAAATGCCCACTGGTTAAGTGACTTGCTCAGAGTCACACAGTAGGCAAATGGCGATAGAAATAATCAGTCCCTGCATCTTTGACTACAGGAGTTTATTAAGACTTTCATATCTTAACCCTCTGTACTGTGAAGCTAAAAACAATTAAACAAGCCAGTATAATCTTCATTTGTTGCAAACTCACTTGCAGCTTTAACACGTGGAGTGTAATGAAAAATTTAATTTATTAAAAAACAGTGGTGCTTCAGAAACTGACCTATACATTTTAAAAGTTATTGAAGTTTAAATCACTTAAACAATCAGTGCTTCCATCTGGAATTTAAAGCAAGGCTTGTCAGTGGTGCCCTGGACTATAATCCTAGTAACTACATATGAACCACGGTAGTTATGGTATAAAGGAAGGCAACTGATTGTACTAAACAGGACTGTCATCATAGGATCCTTGTTATAGGTTCATAGCTTCATAGGTTCATACTAGGCTATCTGCCCTAGGGCATTTATAAGCCTAGCCAGAATGTGTTTGGCTTTCGTCACCCATTTTAAATTAATTTTGCTATGCCCTTTTTCAAGGTTAGTATACTGTGCCTCTGTATAACAGTGACACAGAAGTGATACTCGGGGTAAACCTACGATCTCCCATCCACTCATCAAGATTCCTCTTGAAGAGAGTCAATGAGGGACTCTGCCTAACCTGGACTGGGATTTTATTCCAGAGTGAAGGGAGCCTCTGGGTTATGAATCTGTCCCTCCAGCATGTCCTATTTATTTCAGTGCTGAGGTTCAAGTCTCTTGAGCGCGTAGCTCTATGGGATTTGGATTTTCTGAGGTGCAGCATGTCCATTAATTCCGGGTTGGACATGGCTTTATACGTCAGGCACAAATTGCCTCTGAACAGGCGGTATGCTACTGAATAAAGCTGGAGTTTCTTTAACCGGGCAGCATATGGCATCTGTTTGAGCCCTTTGATCCTTTTGGTGAGGTACTTTTGGGGTCTTTCCAGTTGCTGCAGGTGTCTGGTAAGGTACATCCCAAAAGGGGCATCGTACTCAATTATGGGCCTGATGAGGGATGAGTAAAGAGGCATGATGACCTCCCCTGATCTAGATGTGAATCCCTTCATGATTAGGTGGGCTATATAAAATGTTTTTCTAACCACTTTGGCCACGTGGTTGTCAAATGAGAGATTGATATCAACTTGGGTCCCCAGGTCCCTAATTACTTCTTCTGTACTTAATGGATTACCACCTATGTGGTAATTTGTGGGCACTTTGTTTTTGCCAAAGGGGATGACTATACACGTTTTGGCATTTAGCTTGTGGCCATGGCTCTGGCACCAGTTGTCTGTTTCTATGAGGCCCTTTTGGAGGATGCTTGTGTCGGCTGGAGAGTCAATTATGGTGCCCAGTTTGCAGTCATCTGCGAACTTGGTCAGCCACAGTCCTACCGTGTTGGCCTGTACCTCCGAGAAATATATACCGAACAAGAGAGGTCCCAGGACTAAGCCTTGTGGGACACCACTTGCAACTGGTTTGGAGTCTGACATGGCTCCAGCAATTCTAACCATGTGGGTTCTGTCCTTGAGCCAGTTTGCAATCCATCTAGTGACATAGGGGTTTATATTTAAGCTGGTGAGCTTATCTATAATGCCCGAGTGGGGTATTGTATCGAAGGCTTTTGCGAGGTCCAGGTACGCTGTGTGAACCACCTTCCCCTCGTCAATGGCCTTGGTGACTGTTTCAAAAAAATCAACCAGATTTAAGAGGCAGGATCTGCCCTTAACAAAGCCGAACTGGATAGGATCTAGTGTCTGTAGGTCCCCAATATCTTTATTTATGAGGTCCATGATGATCCTTTCCATAGCTTTGCAGACCAAGCTAGTCAGACTTATGGGGCGCTAGTTTCCAGGATCCGTTGAGGCACCACCTTTATGGAGAGGGACCACTGTTGCTGTACGCCATTCTTTGGGCACATATCCTGTAGTAAGGCTGAGATTAAACAGCAGTTTTATGTTTGGGTTTAGCTCTTCTTGGAGTTCATGTAGGACGCAGCCCGGGACACCATCTGGTCCCATTGATGCTGTGTTTTTTGCTTTGGAGAGGGCGGCTCTTACCTGAGCATCTGAGATGTCAGGGGGGCAGCACTCTGCTGGGATAGATATTTGCCCTTTTGGTGGGGAGGGGGGGGGTTTGCGCTAAACCTGTCAGCTAGGATGTTGGCAATGTCTGTGGGTTCGGTGTATTTTTTGTCATTTTGGACTAATTCTGAGCATATCTGGGAATTACCACCCAGGTTCCTAACATAACTAAAGAAAGCCTTGTGATTATCCTTAGTGTCCTGTGCAATTTTTTTCTAGAAGCTGGCCTTAGACAATTTTATTAGTGCTCGTAGTTTTTTGCTAATACTGATCAGTGATGCCTTCCCTTTTTGGGATTTTGCTCTATCATTTAGTAGCTTCCTCCTTATATTGTATAGTTTGTTTATGGCTGGGGTCCACCAGACAGGACGTCTGCCTTTGGAGGATTGGGTCTTGGTTTTATTTGGGATCACATGATCCATGCATTCCTGAAGGTGTTCATAGAATGTGTTTATAAAGGATTCTGCGGTCTGGGCCGTATTTTCCACAGGCCCGGGGGCTTTGAAGGATTCCACCTCGGTTTTGAGGAGTGTGAAATTTGCTTTAGAGAAGTTTTTCACTGTGGTTTTCTGGGCGGGGGGGGGGGGGTCTGGATGTGAATATCCAGTGATATTAGTTTATGGTCTGATCTTACCAGTGAGGGATACACTTCTGGTCTAGAGCATAGAGTCCCCATGTTGGTGATGATCAGGTCCAGTATGTTTTCCCCTCTTGTGGGAGTGGTAACAACAATTTATAAATTCTAGGAACCTTTGGGCTAGGGTGTTGGAGCTAGAGTAATACTCCCAGTCTATGTTTGGGTAGTTGAAGTCGCCTAATATAATGGTGTTTGGAGAGACCTTCATATTTTCCAGTGTTCTCAGGAAGGCCGAGTGGGGTTCCTGGGTTTGGGAGGGTGGTCTGTTGCAGGCTATAAACTGGAAGGCAGTTTTACCCACTGTTAGTTGCACATGGATAGTCTCTGATGCTTCGTGTTTTGCCACCAACCTGGAGGTGTAGGTATCTTTGATGAATATCGATACTCCCCCTCCTTTTGTGGTTCAGTCCAAGTTTTGGGGCCGAAAAGCATGGTATGAGGTATAACCTGGTAGTGCTGGAGTGCTCTTGGGATCCCTGAACCAGGTTTCTGTTACTGCACAGATATCGATGTTCTCCATGCTAAGGAGAGTTTCGAGTGCGTGCATCTTGAGGTTTAGACTTCTGGCATTGAGTAGCATTACTCTTAGTTTCTTATCCCTTGTGATACCTATGGAGGTGGGTTTGTCTTTTGAGCCTTGCCTAAAAAAGGCACTATGGGGGTAGCAAGAGCCTTTGCCAATATCCGAAAGCCCAGGGGTGACAGGTGCAAGCCGTCCCTAGCGAAGAATCGTGGCTTGTTGAGCATATCATCCCAAGCTGACAGGCATTGGATCCCCTTTGAATGACACCAGTACTTAAGCCAGTTGTTGAAATTGATCATCTTGTCTTCATATTGTGGCATCATTCTTGGTGAGGGTAAGATGCTACTCAAGGTCAGGGTCATACCAGCCTGGGCTACATGCTCAGAGAGCTCCTCTATGTCTCTTTTCATGTAGTCCAGGGAGTAGTTATGTTGAGACTGTGTTTATTATTTAGATTATTTTTGCAGGTATGCAGTTATGAAATGTAATGTCTTGGGACTACAACAGTTTCTCTAGCACCTTATTGCAAGTGAGTAAGGATATGAGCAGTTACAGAGCTTCATCCTGTAGTACAGGATTTGAGTTCCTCAGCCTTCGTTTGTCCTGTGTGTGACTTTGAACTAATTACTTCACCAGAGAATACCTCCGGAATGCTCCTGAAAAGGGTTACTTATCCATTGAACTGTCTCGGGCTTTTAGGAAATGCATTACACATTTGTCATTTGAATTTCTGCACCCTTCACATAGCTTCTTACTTAATGCTTTACTATACGCTGTATGCAGACGTACTCCAGATAACTGCAGTATAGCTCCATCTGTATGTGGAACTAGATACTGCAGGCAGTAACTTCTTTCCTCTCAGTAATGGACACGTATCTTTTTCCATAAGCAGGTGAAGCTTCAGGCATACTAAGAAGCCCTTTCATTTCAAAGGGCTTTGTCACTGATTCAACATTGTGCATTGGCAAGGCTTGCCAGTATACAATGCCAAATTGCTTAGGCACAGAAATTCCCTTTTGGAATCAGGCATAGGACTCTGCCATTCACTATAAGGATACACTGAATGAAGAATAACAGTGCCCTTTCTTTGGAAACAGCTGCATTATACCACTCCTTTACCAAAGTGTTTTAACATACAGCACATTGTGTTATGAAACTGCAAAAAAGTGCTGGAAAAACACGCTATAATCTTATCTTCTTTTTTTTTTTTTTTTTTTTTTTTTTTTTGGCAAAATCTCTTGTAACTTTAACAAAAAGATTATAATATTAGAAAAGAAACTAACTGGTAAGAATATGCTCCAGAAAGTGAGCAACTCACTTTAAGATGTATGTTGGTGATGAGTGTAAGTCACTCTCTGGCATCTATTTTGGTTCTGTATTGTGGGTGTGAGTTTGCCAAAACATGAAAGAGAAGGTGAAATTAAAGGCTCAAAAACCACACTGCATATTTTTTTCAAAATCTTGTAACTGTAATACTGGAAATGAAAGTAGATGTAAAAAGCTGCAAACAGCAAGAGCTTCCATTACAGTGAAATGCTGCTCTTCTCCGTCATCTTTGTTTTACAATTAATTTCATTTCTGGTTACGCCCTTAATGGTGACGTTGTAAGCAGTTTGAAAATAAACTGAATGTCATGGTGTGTTTATATGTTCTGGTTTCACTCTCTAGTCTTTTTTTCGTTAATGCCACAGAATCAAAATGTTGGTGATGTAGGCAGTGGGAATGATCCAACATTCACCAACAACGTATTCGGTGTAATCAAAACCACCCATATCATTATTGCATTATGACTTCTCCAACAAATTACCCCATATGTTATTTTTCAAAGTGGTGTATTCCAACTGTGTTACATAACTTGCAATTTGCTTTACTAGCATATTATTCTCCTGTTTGCTACAGTTATCAGTATCTTATGCTGTAGTTTAGATAGTGAGTTATTGTGGGTTCATTCTTTTATAATGTCCTTGTAGGAATTTTTAACTTTGAAAAACTCTTCAAAGACTGGTGCTTATGAACATTTATGTGCAAATGTAACATAATGCTTGCATAAAAACTGTATACTTTGGTATTGGATATAGTAAGGAGATTACACCCATCTTGAAGGGTTTGTTATTTACATTTGCTATGTAAACTGCAGCAATGCACATTTAAGTAAATGCAGCTGTGCAGGATTGCTACTGCTGCATCCTTATGTTAAAACGTGTACCAGAGGCATTATGTGGGTGATAAGGTTCAATGCCTTTAATAGCAGGTTGGCATAAAGGTTGATCTGGTTTGAGGCTGCAGAAAAGTCAGGAAATGCTGGGAATGACCACACACATGTGCAGTACTGCCATGTCTTAGTAGTTCCTTTTGTACACAGAGAATAACTCAAAGCTCAATTTTTCAACAATCTTGAACTTGGGACATTTTTTGTAGAAATGTGAGATTTTTCAGGATGAGCCATACCCATCGCAAGTGCAAAGGACAGACCTTCCCTTTTTTGTCAAAATAAAAGCTTATTATTGTAGCATTTATGTTCCTTATGCTGTTTCATATAATATTTAGGCATTTCAGACACAATAATTATTTTATGCAGCTTTTAAAGAAAACCCAAGAAATATTCTTTTGTCCTAAAAATCTCTTGACATTGGACAATCTTTATTTGTTTTTCCTCAGGACACAACTGCCCAAAGAGGGACTGCCATTTTAAAGAGGGACAGATGGTAACCCTACTTGAACTAAGATTCTGCAGTGCAGCCTCACTGCTTGCCACCCCTGTGTTTAGAGGTCAAATACTGCATGCATGATGAACTTTTTTTTACCTGTCATGCATACAGCATTATGACCAACTCACTATGGGATTCGATACATTCATGTCTTGTTGGGAGTTATGCTACAGGGTTGACCATCCTCACCCTACACCAGGAGAAGGTAATGAGATTTGCTTACATAGAGAAAGCATGAGTCCCTTTTACATAGAAAATGCATGAGTGCCTTTACCTGTTCTTTATGTAGTGCTCAATGCACAGAGCAGCCATCCTGTTGTAGCTTCCTGAGTTAGATAGGTGCACTCGATTTCTAGATAAAACATCTCACCTGTGCAAAGCCATTTTTTCCCCACTGTGGATTTACAGAGTCCAGTAGCCCTTTGCAGTCCTTCCGTATTCTTTCTGGAATTTTACTGAAAATGTTCCACTGAGTAGTAATTTAGTAAAATGTGCTGGTTCAACAGTTTGGTGGTCTAACCTGGGCTTTTTTCCCTAGAGAACCATTCAATCATCCTTGTGCCATATGGGTTTCCATAAAGGTTGCTGGTTTCCATTCACATTCAAGAAACCTGCACACCCATATGGTTTTCTTTGGGAGCGCTGGCCTCCTTTCACATTCCAAAATCTAGGCATTCATGTGCTTTTTCCTTGGGTTCTGTGGTTTCCTCCCATATTCCAAAGGTGCACAGTAAGTGACCTAGCAGTCCTTTCAGTCCTGGTGACTGGATTCATTTTCCATAAACAACAATGCAGTCCTGATGTGGCATTCATCAGATAAAATATTAAACAGGTGTCTCATCTGCTTATGTTGGTGACAGCTCAGATGGATATAAAAGAATGGAGGCTACTTATCAAAAAGGGTAGGAGAATTTCCCTGGTGCTCTGGCTAAATTTCTCTTAGTCAGTATGAATGCCACATTGGGCTTCCTCTGAAAATAAGACTATAGCTTAATGGGACTAGGTTGGTCAATAAAAATAAATTCCTCAAGGGTGCTCTCTTTGAGTGACTGTATGTGATTGAGCAAAACCTCCCAGTTTCTACAGTATTGCAGAACATACCTTATTTTGTCTCATATTTTTGCTGTATCCCTCATACAATTTTTAGTTTTCTAGGAAATTATTTCAGAGTACAGTCTGGCAATAATACCAGACATATTTCTTGACCTCTCAGCACCAGAATCAAGGCCAAAGCCAACAATTTTCAGGGACAAAGGGCTGAAATAAGGAGCACTTTTTAAATATTAGTATTACCGATTTCAAAATTGTGCAAAGTTAGAGTACATGAATTAATATGCATTTTCTAAATTACAAGTCTGTACCTATATTGAAACTCATTATTTTGTTGATGATAATCCATCATCCTTTCTATGACGCATGTCCAATTTTATATCAGAACAAACTTATGAGAAAAAATCAAGGACATTTGGCGGTACGATGATAGACATTAGAGAGTCTTACTTCTTGTTCAGAAAATACATATCCATATAAATCATATTTGTTCTAATAACTTTTTTAAGCGAAGCCTTGATTTTGGTCCTTTGTTCCCCCATTATTTTTGGCTTTGCCCAGAATTTTTGAGCAAAGAAGTCTAGAGGTACCACGTGTACCCTTCCTGAGATGTGGTGGTGCAGCATTCAGGATTAGTTCACAACCTTACAGGTACTGAGTGTCAGGAGTAGAATCTGATCCGTTCTGTTCTACCCCCCCCCCCCCCAGGGTAAATGAATTAAGCAGTTTGTTGCAGACTGAATGAATGAACAATCAGATGAATTGTTATTGTTGTATCATTTCTGAGAATCTAAAACATAACTCTGGGCTGAGTTTTGTTTTAGATGAAGAGTTCATTATCATCACCATCATTATCACCATTCATGGAATACCTTACAGTAAGAAAAATGAAGTTTTTATTCAAGTATTAGTGAAAATGCATGCCACTATGATAAGGAAGTCATATTATTATTCACACAAAATGCAGCTTAGGAAATACAGGTGTGAGGATGATACAAGAGAGTTTATTTGAACACCCAAGCAAAGCTTCAGTGGTTCCTACTAGTTCTAGTTCAAATTTGTTTCATATTTCCACTTGTCATTATCTATGGTTTAAACTAGTTAAATCAGGAAAGAAGTGTTTTATCTGAAATTTTATTGTTATTGTGATTATTATTTGTTTTTTGGGACATAACATCTCAGAAAGGTTGCACAAGTTTTTTTCCTTAAGAAAACTCATGCTACTATAAAAGTGGATCTAAGAATTGGTTTCTGAAACGCATAACTGAAATAATGATACAGTGCTTCAGTACTCCTGGTAATCCTATGTTATTCAATACAGTAAAGTAGACTTTGCAAAAATATACTGTTATTGAGATGTACTTTCAAACTTTTTCACTGTTCAGTTTCAGCTAATGAAATTGAGGCAGGTTTTGGGGTGGGCAGGAAGGGGCTCATGACAGTATATGCCCCCTTGAAAGTATGTCCCCCACCCCATTGACCATCTCCTTGGAATACTAAAGTAAACTCTCCCCCAGAGGAGCACAATCACAGTTGATTCTTTCTGCAAGCTTGTTTCTTACATTATGTTATGGATTTTAGAAAGTGTGGTGCAGACCTTTTTAAAGGCTCTGAGCTAGAACGGAGAGTGAGATAACTAAGAATGAATTGTGTGTTGATGTTTTTGCTGCACTTTATGCTGCCACCACTGAAACAGATGTAAGTGTCCTTTACAATTTAATCTGCCACTGCTAACAGGTGGGTGGGTGTAAAATTCCACTGTTAGGGAATTTTAATTAAGTACCTTGTAAAGAGTCGCACAGCAGGAGATTCAAATCCTGTACCCTTGAGCCAGAGATTTAATGGTCTACACTAGTTGCCAGACTTTCCTTAACTTTTTTGTTTGTTTTTGTACTAAGAGTTTCATAGTTCTCACTGTTTGTAAAATGCATGTCCATGCGATAGCTGTTGTTGCTCTGTTATCCTTTTAAGTGAGTTAGAAAGGCCCTGAGCTTTTAACAAATTGCATCCTTTAGTTTAAAGTACAGAGTTTGAATTGTTCTACCTCCATTTGCTTATGGTGTTTCCCTGAGGAAGTCACTCAGACAGTACTCCTTGGTCACCCCAAAAGGGGACACTTTCTCCACTGGGTTTACCTGGTTAACATATAGGTAAAAATAGTCTTTTGTCTTGTTTGGGGCCTGCAACTATTTATTTTTGGCTTTGTCCAGAATTTTTGACTAAATAACTTGAGTAGTTGTGATGTCCCTACTCTGGGCCAGTCACTAATCAAGGAGCCTGAATCCTCACCATTGACACTGGAGAGGGACGTTCACTTGGAACAAAAATGGACGCACACAGTATTTCCAGATGCAGATCTCTGCATCAAGCATAATTTCCCTTAAGAGTACACAGGGAACACACTCAGTCTGGGTTCTAGATTTCTCTCTCTCTCTCTCTCTCTCTCCAGATCCCTAATAAGACACTCCACTGGCACAGCTATAGAGTTGAGTCCCCAGCCAAGTGTCCAAGCCAAGTCCTCCAGCACCCTCTCTGTGAAACCAGTGCTTCATGTCCCTGCTCCAAGCAGCTGACACACACACCACTTTGAGATTTGATTTGCATATGCACACGTGTACACACACACACACACACACACACACACACACACACACACACACACACACACACACACACACACACACACACACACCTGGGAAAGGCTAGCATATATTTACTAGCTAGGTCCCTTTCTGCCCAGACTATAAGCTAATTACTGCCACCATACACTCCAAAGCCAGCTATTCTAAGGCTCTTACAAGGGTACCCAATTATACTGAGTGAAATTAATATTAATGCAAATGGTAGTGTTTTGGCCAATGCAGTATGGCTTTCAGGAGTGGCCACAGAGTCACCAAATAGATATGAGTACTCTCAAAAGTTCAAATATTCTCTAAATGACCAGCCACAATAAAAGGTTTAAATAGATTTAATAATAAAAATAAAAGAACATGAAAATACTAAATATCTACTTACTATAAACACCAGAGTTTCATTCACAGGAAATATTAAAATAACACAGGTGAATAAATTCACACAGATACAGAAAAACAGTACTTAACTAATCTCACTATATTTCCTGACTGATCTAAATAATTATTGTTCCCTGGTTAATTACTAGAGCAAGGCAAGTGAAGTAGGTGAGGGATCCTTCTTTGTCAGGTCCCAAAAACAGAGTGCAATCAGACTTCTGCCTTGTCTAGTATTAAACATCATTTTTGTCCTAGATTACAGAATGATATCACATACATTTGGTCATCTGACATCTGGTTCCCATGCTACCCCCATTGCTAGAAACTGCCAGGATTTAGCACATATATGTCAATAATGCACACACATAGAGTTTTGCTCATATCTGTTGCAGCTTTTTGATGTCATAAAACCCTTTTGCTCTTCCTACAATGACTATGAAACCATACTTCTTACAGACATTGTGTCTCTGTCTTCATTTAAAACTGTGAGATAACATCTTAATGGCCTAAGCCCAGTAATTTAATTTCAGAGCATTTTTCAAAGTTAGCTGCAGCTGGACTGTGACTAACCTCTTTTTGCCAGTATACTCTGTTAGCATATATATTTAATTCAGTTACAATATAGTCAGGACCCACTATTGGTACATTTTTAATACAAACAACTTTGCAAATACAATTTTTCAACACAAGCATCTGTACAAATCAGTTTGATATACAAATGACATATAATTATTTAAAAATTCCAGCTAGCTGTGCTGGCATATATTATATATCCACTCCCTTACTTCTCTCCTGGCATAGCTGGCAATACCTCACACTTTCACATCAGTATTTGGTCTGTTCCTTGAAACATGTGTGGCTTTCTGGCAAATTGTTGTGAATTACAGTCACTAAATGGCAGGCATGTGAGTTTTAGGTTTTGTGCCCTTCAGAAATTGCCTCCTAATGTAACTTTCTATGTATAAGAGAAAGATTTAAAATCTGTTCCTGATTGTTGATTTTTTTTGTCTCTGATTCTTGAGCTACGAGACTGGGATGACATGGGGTGTGTGTGATGGGATGCACTCTTTGTTTCTGAAAGTAGTGAGCTGAAATGAAATACATTCATAATGCCAAATGATTGGAACACCAAATGACATTATATTGACCACAAAATGTCAGAACTAACATTGCTGAAACACTCTTCTCACTCTCTGTGTAGTGGAGTAAGCTATCTTGACCCTCCACATCCTTTGCTTATTATATATAGCAAGTCTGAGATCACACTATAGTGAAGAAAGGGGAAACACCAATCCTCACTGTACCACGGTCTCATCAGCATTTTCTTTTATGTTCAGGGCAATCCCATTCAGAATTCTGTTCATTCATTATTATGAATATAAACCACTGAAAGACACTTTTCAGTTATTATTTATGTGTTTGTGCATTCATTTTATTGCAAGCAAACATCTGAATGTACACAGCCATACAAGGAGCTGTACTTGGTAATGAATCCCTGCACTCTCTTAAACAGTGGGCCACTCAACAAAAGCCCCTAAGAAAAAACAGCATGCCCAGCACACTAGTCATAGTTGACTCGAAAGTGAGGCAGATTGATGTCCCACTCACTGGGTTGAATAAGGAGAAAGTAACAGTCAGCCGCCTGTCAGGTGTCAGGATCTGCCACATAGCACACGCACTCAGGTCCCTCTACAACAGGTATAAATATGACTCTGTCATTGTACATGTGGGTGTGAATGACCTGAGATGTACCTCCCTGGACTACATGAAAAGAGACATGGAGGAGCTCTTGGATTATGTAGCCCAGGCGGGTATAACCCTAGCTCTGAGCAGCATCCTATGATCAACCAGAATGATATCACAGTACAAGCAGAAAATTATTGATTTCAACAATTGGCTAAGTTTCTGGTGTCATTCTAAGGGGATCCAGTATCTGTTTGCCTGGGATGACACGATTGACAGACCTCGATGCTTTGCCAAAGATGGCCTGCATCTGTCACCCCTGGGCTTCCAGATACTGGCCGAAGCTCTTGCCACCCCTATAGTGCCTTTTTTAGCCAGTGTTCCAAAGACCAACAGCTACAAACAAATGCAATCTGAGGGTCATGATGCTCAACACTAGAAGTCTAAACCTCAAAATGCACTCACTTGAAGCAATCTTTAAAATGGACAACACTGACATTTGTGCTGTAACAAAGACCTGGTTCAAGGCAGCAGAAAGCACCCCTGCACTACCAGGCTATAACTCATTCCACACCTTTCGGCCCCAGAACTTGGACTGAAGCTCCAAAGTTGGTGATGTTTCCATATTCATAAAGGATGCACACACCTCCAGACTGTTAGCCCAACATAACACACCAGAGATACTTCAGGTGCAGCTAACATTGAGTAAGACAGCAATTCAGGTCATAGCCTGTTATAGGTCCCCAACCATGTCGCAAGACTCACACTCCACATTCCTAAGCATCCTGGAGAATATTAGGGTCCAACCTAACACTCTCATACTGGGCAACTTCAACTAACCCTCCATTAACTGGGAAAACTACTCATCTACCCAATACACTTGCCCAACGTTTCCTGGAATTCATTAATTTCAATGCCCTGGACCAGCTCATTTTTACCCCCACTAGAGGTAGCAACATCCTTGACCTGGTTATTACTAACATGGGCTACCGTTGCTCTACACCAATAGTCAACTCCTCCCTGGTTATATCTGACCACAAACTAATCATCTTGGAAATCCACATCCCCCCCTCACAAAGGTAACCACCATGAAAAACTTCTCCAAATCTAACTTTGGGCTCCTAAAAACAGAGGTGGCTAACTTTACAGCACCCATGCAAATGGAGAATAGTTGCATGACCACTGAATCATACACCAATGCACTGTATGAACATGTACACAAATGCATGGATCTTGCCATACCCAATATAACCAAGACACTCTCCTCCAACAAAGGAAGCCAATCTGATGGTCCCCTGCCATAAACAAACTCTACAACAGAAGAAGGAAACTGATGCAAAATAAGGTGAAGTCCAAAGACTGGAAAAACACCCTTATCAGCCTCAACAAAAAGTTGAGCTTCCTCATCAAATCCTTTAAAGCTAGCTATGAAAATAGAATTGCAGCAGACAGTAAAGACAAACACAAGGCCTTCTATAGTTATGTAAAGAATCTCCAAAGCAAAACCCAGATATACTCTAAGCTACTGTACAATGTTACCTCCTATACCAAGCCAACGGATATTGCCAATATACTGGGTGACAGATTCAGTGTCAACTTTACCTCCCCCCAAAGGACCAATCACAGTACCAGTACATTGCCAGGCACCCAGTATTACTGCTTCACATATTAAAACAGCACTGTCCAAGGCCAGGAATACAGCTTCTATGGGACCTGACAATATCCCTGGCTGCATTCCACGTGAACTACAGAGTGAACTGGCACCTCACCTATGTGCTTGTTGAAAAACGAGAAGGAAGTACCGCCAATAAAGAGAATTGCAGCTAACCTGGAACCTTCACAGTTGCAATATTACGTGAAATAGGAAGGTAACACCACCAACTCGTACCAAATAGTCCTTTATTGACCTAGGTTTCGTTCATCTACGAACTTCATCAGAATACAATCAAACAATCATTCATTGCATATTTATATCATTCTATTCGTTCCTAATTGATTAATTATCACAAATTCCCTCCTTTTTTACATGACTTATTTAAAGGGGTAATACTACTTATTTAAAAAAACTTTCATTACATTCATACTTTTACATTTTATATCATCTTAATCTAAAATTTACATATTAAAAAATTATACAAAATAAGATTGACATATATAATCTCTTAAAATTCATATATATCCAAAACCTATTTGTGTGTGTATATATATATATTTTTTTATATTTTAAAGTGTATATATATATATATATATATATATATATATTACAGTTTGTTGTTACATTCACATACCCTCTTACAATAACCCAACTTATCACCCACATACAGTTTAATATAATCAATTCTAAAGTTACAAAACAAACTTGCATACTTTGATCCAATATATTGTATATACTGTGATGTACATATTATAATTTATTTGTCCTATTAATTATAATTAATATTAAATATGTACCAATTAATAACTATACGCTGTATATTATATAACCCATATATATTGTTTACCATCTATTTTCTATCTATGCATGTTATAATAATAATTCATAGATCATAAATGCCACACTGACCACTGATATCTATCATACTATACCAGTATTAATAAATAACCATATTTCATTAGTGTTAAAAAAACATCCTATTTACTCATGAAACATGTCATAAATATAAACATTGCAACATATTCATCATTTTATACTCCATTTATATTGTTTATTCTTAATACAGGCAAAATTGTGAAGTACTCATTTAATCCTGGACTAACATATGAATTTAATCCTATTTGCCATTTTAGTTCTTCCATGTCAAGATGGTATTTTGTAATTCTTCCTTGTGGATCATGTTGTATTTGGTTAATAACACAAAATTTAAATGAATGATTATTATTTTCTATAATGTGTCTTGCTAAAGCGTTAGTGGTTTTTTGATGATGTATATCTAATAGATGTTCTTTGATACGGTCCCTAAAGTGCCTATTAGTTTTTCCTACATAAAACGCTTTGCATTGTTGACATAAAGCCAAATAAACAACATTTTTTGTGTAACAGTTGTAATGTCCCTTGATGTTGATTCTGCTGTCATTCACAAACACTACATTGTTTGTCTGATTTATATGGCTACATGTAGTACATCTCCCACATTTATAATTCCCTTTTTGTCTATTCATATTCATATCTTTAGTGTTATTATATTCCAATAAGTTTTTAAATGATGGATTCTTTTTATATACAAACCTCACCTATGTGCCCTGTTCAATCACAGCCTCAGCTCAGGCTTTGTCCCTGGCGCACTGCTATAGTCATCCCTCTCCACAAAGGAGGAGTGACTACAGACCCTTGTAACTATTGCCCCATTATCCTGACAAGTCTGATATGCAAAGCTATGTAACACATCATCATGGACCTAATAAACAAGGATATAGGGAATCTCCAAGCTCTGGATCCCACACAGTTTGGTTTTGTGAAGGGTAGATCATGCCCATTCAACTTGGTTGACTTCTTTGAGTCAGTCACTAGAGCTGTGGATGAAGGCAAGGTGGTTCATACAGCCTACCTTGACATGGCCAAGGCCTTTGATACCATTCTGCACTCAGGAATCAAAGAAAAACTCACTAAGCTAAACATCGACCCCTATATCACTAGGTGGGTTGCAAACTGGCTCACAGATATAAACCACAGTGTCTAAGTAGCTGATTCCAAGTCAGACTGCCGACCAGTCATGAGTGGAGTCCCACAGGGATCGGTTCTGGGTCCTGTCCTGTTTGGTATCTACTTCTCAGAAGTCCAGGCCAACACAAAGGGACTCTAGCTGACAAAGTTCACAGACGATTGCAAGTTGGGAGCCATTATTAACTCCCCATGTGATGTTGACATCCTACAGAAAGGCCTCACTGTGACCAATGACTGGTGTCAGAACCATGGCCTTAAGCTCAATGCCAAAAAAATGTGTTGTCATCACCTTTGGGAAAAACCCAGTTCCCATGAATTACCACATCGATGGTAGTCCACTGAATACAGAAGGCATTGTAAGAGATCTGGGAACACAGGTTGACAGCAACCTCTGTTTTGACCACCACATTGCCACTGTGGTCAAAAAGTCCTTCTACGTACACATCTCATTACTAAGGGTTTTGCATCCAAGAAGAAAGAGGTCATTGTCTCCCTCTACTCATCCCTCATTAAGCCAATCATTGAGTACAATGCCCCATTTGGCATGTACCTCACTAGACACCTGCAACAACTGGAGAGGCCGCAAATGTACCTCACAGAGAGGATCATAGGCCTTAAACACTTGTCCTATATGGACAGACTCAAAAAACTCCAACTATTTTCTGTCTCATATCGCCTACTTAGAGGCGATCTCTGCTTGGCTTACAAAGCCATGTCTGACCCAGCTTTGTTAGGAAATGCTACATCCAAAGAAATCCCAATCCCTCCCCACCACATGCTCCAGAGACCTCAATCTCATTACCACAATCAACAGAACGTGCTGGAGGGACAGTTTCATAACCCAGAGACTGGCCATGCTATGGAATAGAGTTTCCATACATGTCAAACAGAGCACCTCACTGGCCCTCTTAAAGAGAAATCTTGATGAGTGAATGGGAAATAGAAAATTCACCCTGGGGGTCACTCCAGTGGCTGTACTCGACAAAGGCACTGGGGACTAAGGTTGGGTGGCACAATGCCAGGGTAATCCTATGGGCTAGGCTTGTAAAGGTTCCAGGACCATTAGCCTAGTACACACCTTTGAACCTATGTCTTTTGCAGTTTAATGAATAACCTGATGCATTTTCAATAAATGTAAGTTTCAAAGGAAGAGAAATTTATTGCTGCTCATCCTATTTTCAATGGGACAGTGTTTGCTTTGATCATCAAATGTCTGCCAGTGTTTTTGCTGTAAAATGTGTAATAAAAAATGAAATTAAGTTTAAATCTTTGTGATCATTGTAAAACTAAAGAAGAAAAGTGTATGCCCATTGACAGGTTTCAACAGTGTTTTATGGCAGATGGGGAAGGGTAGCTGAGTAATGGAATATTGATATGGCTTGGGGGTTTACTACATTACCTTGCAAAGCCTGTTCTATTAACTTTTTAAGTGAATTACAGTAGTTTGTATTTTATCTGTCCCTGATTTTGCAAAACATCAGTGATTTTGCCTCCTACATTTGCTCTGTCCCTCATTAACTTCATTTTTTGTGGTAATTCATTGAGGATTACTGAGTGTCAATAGTAGCAATCTTTGCAGTTTTATAGTTTTTATTGTACACAGAATGCACATCCATGCAAAATGTAGTGTTCTGTTAACATTTTAAGAGATTTGGAGTTGTCTGGTACTTATTCATAGACTCATACATTGTTACTAGGCTAATGACCTGGTCAACCTTTCTAAGCCTAGCCAGTTTTCCCAAAAGAATAATGATGTCCTGTATCTGAACAGGACATTGAGAGCCAGGCATTTATAAGCTACCTCTGTCTCTAAGGGACATGGGTGCCAGGCCTGGTGTAAGTTTTGTATTCCCTATCCAGTTATCTAGGTTGTGCTTAAACTGGGTAATAGATTAACTCAACTTCACATGGATGGGAATCCTGTTCCATAAGGGGGGTAGTCTCAGAGACACATATCCGTCTCTCCAATATGTTCTGTTTAAGTCACAGACAAAATACAGGTCCCTAGACCTTGTATTTCTGGTACTCTTTCACTTAAAGATTAGTAGGAGATTCATAAGTGCGGGGTTTGTGGGTGCCTTGTAAGGCAGGCATAGACCACCCCTCAGCAATCTATAGAAGACTGAGCAGAGACAAAGGGCTTTAAGACACTCTGCATAAGTCAGGTTTGCAATCCTTGTATTCTTTTAGTAAGGAACCTCTGAGGTCACTCTACTTGCTGCATATGCCTGGTCTGGTACATACCAAAGGGAGCATTGTACTGTATGACTGGTCTGATAAGGGCAGAGTACAAAGGTATAATGACCTCTTTGGACCTAGATTCCATGCTTTTACTTATAAGTTGCTCAGCATAAAAGGAGTTCCTTACCACTGTGGCCACATGGTGGTTGAAGTTAAGGCTACTGTCTGCATGTATATCTAAATGCCCTAACTACTGGGTCAACTCTTAGTGGTGTATTATCGACATGGTATTTAGCTGGGATGGTTAACTTCCAAAGGTACAATTATGCATTTCTTAGCAATGAGTTTAAGACTTTAGCACCATTTGTTAGTCAGAAGCAGGCCTTCTTGAAGAAGGCTAGTGTCTGCAGGGGAGTCGATGATAACCCCCAGCTTGTAATTATCTACAAACTTAGTGAGTCATAAAATGTTAGCATTTGCTTCCATTTCAGAGAAATAGATGCCTAAAAAGAGCAGGCCTGGTATGGAGGCCAGGGCAACTCCACTAGTGACTGACCTCTTGGTGGAGGTGGCCTCATCTATTTTGACCTTCTGGGTCCTATTAGTGAGCAAGTTGGCTATTCAGCAGGTGATAAAAGGGTCTGTACCTAAATTAGTGAGCTTGTCTATAATACCTGCGTGGGGTATTGTATAAAAAGACTTGGCCAGGTCAAGGCAAACTGTGTGCACATTCTTGCCTTCATCCAATGTTTTGGTGACCCTCTGAAAAATCCATCAGGTTTAATGGGCATGACTTTCCTTTAAAAAAATGAACTGTGATGGGTCTAACGTTTGCAGGTCACCTATGTCCTCATTTATCATGTCAACGTTTCTTTCCATTATTATGTTAAGTAACTGTTTCCTGTAGTCAAAGGTACATTGTTTGAATGCTTTGGCCACCATCAATCTACTCTCTGATGTTAAATAAATATGCCACTTAATCAGCAAGTGATTAACCCCCTGCGCAAGGTACATAAAAGGAAGTAACATTTGATAAGCAGTATACAAGAAAGCTGGATGACAGAAAAGGATTTGCAAAGATTAACCAAAACAAGGAACAGAACAGCAAGAATTTGCATACTAAGAAAAATGAGAGAGGTTACAACTTAAGGGTAGCCACAGGTTACAAACAAGATCCCCAACATTTTCTAAACCAGTCCCTGCAGTAATGGTCTGCTGCCGTAAACGAGCTTTAGAGGTCGGTTAAGGTCATGCAACAGAAGCTCTGCTATACTGGAGTTGTGACATTAGTGAAAGGAAAAAAGGTAACAAAATGAAAGTGTGTGTACATGTGTATGTATGTGTGTGTGTGTGTGTGGGTGTGGGTGTGGGTGTTTGTGTGAGTATGTGTGTGGACATTGCGGGAAAAACAGAGTGCTACTGTGCATGAAGAAATTAGTGTGAGTGTGGGGGTGGGTTCAAAAAAGGCTACAGAAAGGCCTAACAGCAGAAACAGAAAAAAAGTAGCTATTAAAGTAACTGCCACTATACAAAGAACTTTAAAGCTCACACAACAAATACTGCCATCAACATACCTCTCAACCATCAAGATTTTTGCAGAATGTTGTGATTTTTGCCTCATATTTTTGGTCTGTTTCTCTAAAGGTCATGGTTTTCCATCAAATCATTGAGGACTGGTGAGAAAATCTTCTTTCTTCTTTTTCTTTTGGCTGCTCCCATCAGGGGTTGCCACAGTGGATCATCTGTTTCCATTTCTTCCTGTCCTCTGCATCTTGCTGTGTCTCACCAACAACCTGCATGTCCTCTCTCACCACATCCATAACCCTTATCTTAGGCCTTCCTTTTTTGCTTTTACCTGGCAGCTCCATCCTTTGCATCCTTCTCCCACTATACCCAGCATCCCTACTCAGCACATTTTCAAAGTAAAGCAATCTTGCCTCTCTGACTTTTTCTCCAAACTGTCCAACCTGAGCTGACCTTCTAATATACTCATTTGCAATTTTCTCCATCCTCGTCACACCCAGTGCAAATCTTAACATCTTCAACTCTGCCACCTCCAGCTCAGAATCCTGTCTTTTCATCAGTGCCATCATCTCTAACCCATATAACATAGCTGATCTGACTGCTATCTTGTAGACCTTCCCTTTCACTCTTACTGGTACCTGTCTGGTACAAATCACTCTTGACACTCTTCCCCACCCACTCCACCCTGCCTGTACTCTCTTCTTCACCTCTCTTCCATACTCACCATTACTCTGAACTGTTAATACCAAGTACTTAAACTCATCCACCTTCGCCAACTCTACTCCCTGCTTCCTCATCATTCCTCTATCCTCCCTCTCATTCACACATATATATTCTGTCTTTGTCCTGCTGACCTTCATTCATCTCCTCTCTAGAGCATATCTGCACCTCTCCAGGGTCTCCTCAACCTGTTCCGTACTCTCACTACAGATCACAATGTCATCTGCAAACATCATAGTCCACAGGGACTCCTGTCTGATCTCATCTGTCAACCTGTCCATCACCATTGCAAATAAGAAAGGGCTCAGAGCTGATCCTTGATGTAACCCCACCTCTACCTTGAACGCATCCATCACTCTTACCACAGACCTCACCACTGTCACACTGCCCTTATACATATCCTGTACCACTCTTACACACATCTCTGCCACTCCTGACTTCCTCATGCAGTACCACATCTCCTCTATAGGCACCTTGTCATATGCTTTCTCTAAGTTCACAAAGACACAATGCAACTCCTTTCTCTATATTTCTCCATAAACACCCTCAGAGCAAACATTGCATCTGTAGTGCTCTTTCCCAGCATGAAGCCATACTGCTCCTCACCAATCATCACCTCCCTACTTAACCTAGCTTTCACTACTCTTTCCCATAACTTCATGCTGTGGCTGATCAATTTTATCCCTCTGTAGTTACTACAGCTCTGCACAGCACCCTTATTCTTAAAAATTGGTAGTGATACATTTCGTCTCCTCTCCTCAGGCATCCTTTCACTTTCCAAGATTTAGTTAAACAATCTGGTTAAAAACTCCATTGCCATCTCTCCTAAACACCTCCATGCTTCCACAGGTATGTCATCTGGATCAACAGCCTTTCCATTCCTCATCCTCTTCATAACTGTCCTTACTTCCTCCTTGCTAATCCATTGCACTTCCTGATTCACTATCCCCACATCATCCAGTCTTCTCTCTCATTCTCTTCATTCATCAGCCCCTCAAAGTACTCTTTCCATCTGCTCAACACACACTCCTTACTTGTGAGTACATTTCCCTTGTTATCCTTTATCACCTTAACCTGCTGCACATCTTTCCTAGCAAGGTCCCTCTGTCTAGCCAATCAGAACAGGTCCTTTTCTCCCTCCTTAGTGTCCAACCTTTCACACAACTCACCATACACCTTATCCTTGGTCTTTGCCACCTCTCTCTTCACCATACACCTCATCTCCTTGTACTCCTGTCTATTTTCTTTATATCTCTAACAATCCCACTTCTTCTTTGCCAACCTCTTCTTCTGTATACTCTTCTGTACTTCCTCATTCCACCAACAGGTCTCCTTATCCTCCTTCCTCTGTCCAGATATCACACCAAGCACCTTTCTAGCTGTCTCCCTTACCACCACTGCTGTGTCTGCCCAGCTATCTGGTAACACTTCACTGCCACCCAGTGCCTGTCTTTCCTGAACTCCACCTTACAGTCATCTTTTTTCACCTGTCACCATTTGATCCTTGGCACTGCTCTCACTCTCCTCCTCTTCTTCTTGATCACTGACATCATCTACAGACCACCATCCTATGCTGCCTAACTACGCTTTCCCCTGTCACCATTTTGCAATCTCCAATCTCGTTCAGACTGGCCCTCCTGCATAGGATATAATCCACCTGTTTGCATCTTCCTCTGCTCTCATACATCACCCTATGCTCCCCCATCTTTTTAAAATACATATTCACCACAGCCATGTCTTTCCTTTTTGCAAAATACACTACCATCTGACCTTCTGCATTCCTCTCCTTAACACCATACCTACTCATCACCTCCTCATACCCTCTGTTCCCTGCATCAACATGCCCATTGAAATCTGCTCCAGTCCCCACTCTCTCACCCTCAAGGACATTCTTCACCACTTCATCCAACTCGCTCCAAAATGTTTCTTTTTCATCCATCGCACACCCAACTTGCGGAGCATATGTACTAACAACATTCATCATCACACCATCAATTTCCAGCTTCATAAACATCACTCTATCCAACACTCATTTCACCTCCCAAACACTCTTGACATACTGTTCCTTCAGGATAACCCCTACCCCATTTGTCCTCCCATCCACACCATGGTAGAACAATTTGAACTTACCTCTGATACACCTGGCTTCTTGCACATACAATATGTTAACCTTCTCTCTCTCCATCATATCAACTAGCGCTCACCCCTTACCAGTCATACTGCCAACATTCAAAGTTTCTACTCTTGCTTCCACACTCCTAACCTCCCTCCACTCCTCCTGCCTCCAGGCATGTCTTCCCCCTCTTCTTTTCCTTCTTCTTCAACCAACAGTAGCCCACTTTCCACCAGCACCCTGCTGGGTAAGAGTACTGTTGGTGGTCATTGTTATCCTGGGCCTCGACTGATCCGATATGGAAATCTGTATTGTTGTCCGCATATTTGATCTGGCAAAAATTTTACACTGGATGCCCTTCCTGACTGAAGTGAGAAATTAATGACAGAAATTTGAGTTTTAGACTTTATATACTTTATTAAATACATGCTAATGCAAAACCTGCTATTCTATCAACTTTCTAAGTTTGTAAGACCAAATTTAAAAATCATCCCTGATTTTTGGCCTTTGTCTCCCATCATACCTGTGACTCCCACACACTGGCCCAGTAATCAAGGAGCCTCAATCCTCACCACTAATACCAGTGAGGGGCATGCACATTGGGAAGAATAACAACTACACACACAGTAAAGTTCAATTTCCCTTAAGAGCACACAGAGGTCACAGTCAGTCTGGGGCTGATTTCTCCCTTTCCCTCTAGATCCACAATAAGACTCCCCACTGGCACACCTGTAGGGTTCAGTTCTCAGCTGAGCTAAGTAGTCAAGCCAAAACCTACAGTACCCTCTCTGTCCAACCAGTGACATTTGTTTTATATACGAACACACAGACACTCCTGGGGAAGGCTGGCACAGGTTCTCCAGCTATGCTCAGGTTCACTATTCGAATGTGGTAAACAAAGCAGAGTTAATATGAGCTGCTTAAAGATAGATATTTGTTCTGCTTCAGGGCTTTGTAGGACTGTTGACCAGTACCTGAGGAAACATGTATCTGTTTCAGAGTCCTGGCTGTGCTGTTGCTGTGGCAGCTTGATGTTAACAACTTGATATATGCCAAGCTCAGCCTTAAGTTGAGTAAGATGTTCCCATGACATGCAAAGTCCTAGATGAGTTGCAATGTTCATTACAACTTCAATGTCAAGATTTAATTTCAAAGAAGGGTCCAATACACTGGCAATATTTTGCAATACGGCATCACCAACAAGCAAATGCTTTTTCATTTTCAGGAGGACTGCAACATAAAATGCTTTTACTTGCTAGAAGGTGTGCTCACTTACAGCACCAAATATGTCATCACCATTGTGATGCAAATATTTTTCAACATCAGGTCCAACATGAAGGTATCACTGCTGCAAAATATTATTGTCATTCTCAACAAAAGAATTACTGCTGGTATTGATATTACCTAGAAATTCTACAGCAGCACATGGCTTCAATAACCTGGTTAGGGTTGCCACTTTTTCAAATGCCCAAAGTGGGACATTTTTTGTAGAAATGTCAGATTTTGCAGGACGAAACAAACCTATGACCAGAACAAAGGACAGAGCTTCACTTTTTTGCCAAAATAGAAACTTATTCTCATAGCATTTGAGTTGCTTATGCTATTTCATATAACATTTAGGTGTTTCAGATAAAAAAATAACTGTTTTATGCAACTATTAAAGAAAACTTAGGAAATATTTTTGTCCTAAAATCTCAGGACATTTGCCATTTTTTTAGATTTTTTTTTCACAGGACACAACTGTCCAAAGACGGACTGTCCCTCGTAAAGTGGGGCAGGTTGGAACCCTAAACCTGATTGCGTACTCCTGTAGTAGATTTGTGATATCATTGTACAGAGTTAAAAGTTGACTCCTTCTGGCCTGTAATTGCACATTGAACTTAAGGAGACACTCCATAGCATACTTCAGGAAAAGGAATACAAGTTTTACCTGATGACTATTCAGCTATTCTGTTATGAGGTCTATTCTGTGTGACCGGTGCTCATACGATTGGAAGTATACTACAAGTGCAGGTCACAAGTCCAGTATTCACTTTATAACTTTATGAAGACTCAGCCAATGAGTGGGGGTATGTTGGATAGTACAAGTGGCTCAATGTCAACAAATAATGCAAATTCATTTAGCTTCTGTTGCCTCTGTGCACTATGTGAAAAGTGATTATAAATGTCTGATATTAATGCTTCTACATGTGATTTCATTGTTTTCAAACCCGATTTGAAGCAAAGGTCTGCTACATGGCACAGGCAATGCATACTGAAGAGATCAGGACTGACAATCTTTAATCATGACAGTACAGAATTGTATTTACCAACCATGACTGCAACATTATCTAATGAGTATACAGCCATATTATTTGTTGGAATATTGAATCTCTGAACAGTTTCCATAAGGCAGTTTTATATCACTTCACCTGTACCTGCCACACAAATGGAGATGTCTAAGAACCAAAAAACATTTCTACACTTCATCCAAAATCCAGCCAGAATCACAAGGAGTTTATTATCCCCCCCATATCAGTGCTCTGATCTAAATAAATGCAATAAGGCTGCTTTTGACAAACTGCTGCTGTATCTTCCTGATATTTTGGACCAATGACATCACGTGTAATGCATGCACACTTAAAGTCACTCCACAGCTCATCTTCTTCAACACTTCATGATCAGAAAAACATAAAAAAAACAAAGAAACGCTGTAAATATCACGGCTCACACAAAATGAAGTAGTATCAACTATTTATTAAGTAAAATCAAATAAAAACAGACCACTTGGTTGAGCACTTTCATCTAAAATACATAGACCATCAGAACATCTAAGAAGTGGTCCTGATCATTTAAATACAACTAATTGACCAATGGGAATGTTCGTACGCTTGAAATTTGTAATTAACATATTCATTACCTAATGCATATTCATAATGCTTCCCCCCCCACTCACAGAAAATACACTTATTTTTCTTCTTTTTATATTGCATGATCACCAAAGTATTTTTTCATGTATTTCAGCAGATGATCTGCAGCACTAAAGGGTGGATTGTGCTCTGCATGTACGAAAATAAAATCTACTTCAGCACTTATTGCTTTCTGAGCTGTACTTGCTTGTCGGGCTTGGATGGCAAACATGTCTGTCACATTCCTTCCAGATACCTGCTTTGCATTTGTCTTGTGCTCCTCTGTATCCATGTGCCTTTTCAGATCATGGCATCCTCCATGGCCAGTACTAATGTTACAGTGACACACTTTACAGAATGCATACCGTTGCCCAAGCTTGCTCTCACTTAGCCAATCAAATGACATCTTCCAAGCTGCTTGGAATGAAGACAAGTCTTTTTTTTGTCCACATGACTTGTTAAATAAACACAAAAACCTCCACTAAGCATGAAGACATTGATTATCTTGCAAATTATTTTACTACTACTCGCAAAGAAATATATGACTGACAAAACACCTAATACCTTTTCCATCTTTAGGTGTCTCTGCTTCTGATTGCTCTGCATGGGTAATTACTGGGTCCTCACTTACACTGCTTGTGGTTGGTACTGCTAGTACTGCAGGTACAGTTTGAAATGAAGACATTCTTTTTTCCTGGACCTGACCTATTTGTAAAATGAAAGAAAAAAATACTTAACCCACTCTAAGTATGACAGAAATTATGCTGAAAGCCACATTATATTACTAACAGCGATATTACTGAGAACAGGTCTTACCTTTTTTCACCTTCAGCCATCTCTGCTTGTCCAAGTTGAACCTTGGACTCGTTAATGGGGGCCACACTGATTCTGGGAGTCTTTTTGCTGCTTGAGCCAAGTTGGGCTACAGGTGCAGCTGCAGCAGAAGTATTTTGTGAACTCCTGTAAAATCAAAACATGGTATCATACAGTAACCAGTCAGTGTAAGATAAACAAACATGAAACAGTTTAGGTGAGCCAGCTGGCTTGGGAGGTTGTTGTTGTTTGTCTTTCAGTTTTTTCCTGGTAAGGGGTCGCCACAGCGGAACTTTGGTCCACTAATGATTGGCAGTAGACTTTTACGAAACGCCGAGGTGCCAGCTCGAAGCCCAACCTTTAACGAAGGCACACCCATTTACGCACGCATGTCTTTCGAACACTACCCAACCACAGGGAGGACATGCAGTATGGTGATTATAGTAGAGAAAACTGATGTTTTTGGCATCTTTACTCTTCAATCAAATAAGTTCATTCACTAGACAGGGTTTATGACGAGCACAGGTAGTCACTCAGACAAGCACAGCAATGAAGTACACACACACTCCTAGTACAGCATTTACCTGCATGATTTATAATTCATATGTTCTTCATTAACACAGAAAGGCAGCTGTATGTGCTTGATACGCATGGTGTGAAATGCCATGGTGGGACACAAACACAACAGAGAAACCTGAAATAGGCTTACAGAAGCACGGATAGCTAACATACAAACACAAGACATGTACCATACCATCACCACCTGCTCTACTTTAACTATATAAAGTCTACACATTACAGAAACTGGCCCATGTGATAGTGTTAGTGTATGTACTTTGTAAAAAACAGAACACAGTTACTCTACAGTGTGCATACAATCCAAAATTAACCTGAAAATGTGATTTATGTGTATTCATTTCTAAACACATATTATGGACTGCACACATCCAGGACAACATACCCAGTTAACAAAATAGAACACAAAAAGTAGCTAGTGAATGTTTAACTGGTACTGCTGCTTTTCAGATCTTTAGCAAACATGTGCAATGTATAACATGTTTCCCAAGCTAAGAGGCTTGTGTTGTCAAACCTCAACATCTGAGAAAAAGCCTCTTCCCATATGTTGTCACTTATGGGATCTGAACTGTATACATGTCACAAAGTTCTCTCTTGTGATTTAACATCTTCATCCAATTTTAAGGAACAGAGTGCAGAAGGGAGCCAAGAATAATTGAAGCAGGACAGCACAGGTCTTTTTATGACCTAGGCCTAACATCATTCCCCACTCTCCAGCTAGCCTGCACAGATAACTCTCTCTGTAATTGCACAACACCACAATAGCACAGATTAGGGGCTATCAGCTGGTGAATTGCTTTCAAGAACAAAAACAAGTGCAGACAGCATATCTCTCAATCTGTTAGCACAACAGTCATCCGCACTCAGCAGTTAGTGATACAGACAAAAATGTAAGGGGTCTGGTGTGTAAGGCCAGAAGCCAAGGATATAGTTTAGTTTAATAAATGTTGCCTTTATGAAGTTGGTACAATAACATGCTCTGCAGTATAATACATCTTCTGAAGCATATGAAGTCTGACACTAAAAGCACCTGTCGTTACTTTGCTTACTGACTTAGTGGTTAGTGCAGTCCTCAATCTACCAAGAAATGTACATTTAACAAGACACAGCAGCTTAGGACTATTAACTATATACTTCTAGGACATCAAGCCCTAAGCTGGGTAGAAGTGTACAATATTATACAAACTGACATCACACAGTATCATAATACAGGACAGGTGCAATATTACATTAGCAACCACAGCCAGCATACACAACATACTACTACACAACATACTACATTGGATAATTTGGATATATTAAGTAAACTGTGCTGGAATTCAATACATTCTGTACTGGTACTGCCCTCCATGACAGGGATTAATACTTGATCTGCATTATAATCTATTTATAAATACAGCAGATTTCCAAGTCTATAACATTTTACTTAAGAGAAAATTACACAAGTAATGTTATTGAGGTCTGCACAGACTAGAGTATAAAAAAATCCTTAACGTCATTATAAAAAGTTTTTGGTGAAATAATAAAAACAGTGTGAAGAATATTTAAATCCCACAGGATCCATGAATTACTGAAGCAGGTCTTTAACCTCATTTCTGACTCACATTGAATTTTATTAAAATTATTCACAGCAGTTACAAAACACCCTTCACACAGAAAAACCAAAGGTAACACACGATGGACCACTCGTCCTCTCTACGAACAAGAATCCACAATATTCTGTTTATAAGGACACAAGTGTTTCTTGCCAACCAAATTGCTTATTTACACAAAGCATGTCTACAGAAAAAGTGATTTACAATTTGATACTTTGCATATAACCATAATATTACTGCAATCATGTAATAATCACATTTACATACAACAATATCAGTGGCATGACAATGCATACCACCACCACACCTACTGTCCTGCTTTGTTCTGCTGACCCAATCCTCCTTCCTTAGCTCCAAGTCTTTATATAAGCTAGTTTTCTCTAGGTCTGCTATAAAATGCTTGCCAAGATTTCTTAGCCAGTGTCTAAGCCATGCACTACTACCTACTACTAATCTGTATTTGAGAATCATGCATAGACACTGCATCTGGATGGGAAACAACCTTTGTTACATTTAGCATATTGTGTCCTTCTCTAAGTGTATATACTTACAAAATTATATTTCTAAACACAGTAAACAAGTGTGTTTTATGGTTTCAGGAAACTCTGTTCTACATGTGTACTGCCTGCCATTAATCATCTTCTGCTTTTGGCTTTTCCCGGTTAGGGATCACCACAGCAGATCACCTGTCTGCTCATGATTGGCAGTGGAGTTTTATGGTGTCGAGTTGCCAGCCCAGCACCCAACCTTCCACAGAAGGCACACACATGCATGCACTCATGCCTAGGGCCAATTTAGTGTGTCCAATCCACTGACAGCATGTCTTTGGGAATTGGGAGGAAACCGGAGCACCTGGAGGAAACCCACGCAACCACAGGGAGGACATTCAGACTCCACAAAGAAGGCACACCAGCCAAAGAACTGGGAGAACCGCTTGCTGTGAGGTGGCAACACTAACCATTGCACCATTGTGGCTGCCTGCTATTAATACAGTAAGCAAATAAAATAAATAGGCACCTACCCACTATGAATAAAAAATAAACAAGACTTGTTTGTGCTTTAATCTCAGGCACTTGAAAGATTTCTTCAAGCAAATCACATCTTAAATATCACTTACAATGGACATAAAATCAAATAAAAATAACTTTAGCATATTGTCGATGACATTACCATAGCAACCGTCAATAAATGCACAAAAAACTCCAGAATAAGAAAGAGGCACTAATGTTGTAAAGTGCACCTTTTTAAAACAGCTTTGAAATTAACATGCTCATTCAAGCTTGGTGTTGCTTTCTCAATGCAAATCTAACACTGTCACTGTTGCAAAACACAAATATTTAAATACTAAGGAGCTCTAATTAGAAAACACAGAATTAATGGTTGAGCAAATCTGTTAAAAATATAATTTCTTATGACTGTCTTATGTTATGAAACTTCAAATACATACACATACCTCTCAACTGTACAGATTTTCACAGAATGTCCAGATTCCTTGCTTATATTTTTGGTCTCTTCCTCCTAAAATTTGTTGTTTTCTGGCAAATCACTGGGATGATTTGAGGTTTGAGGTCAATAAATAATGCCATACATAATTACATTTGAGTTTTACACTTCATATCCTTCAGAAAATGTACGTTAAAACAAACCCTGTTACTCTAGCAACCCTCTAAGTTTATAAGAGCAATATTTAAAATATGTCCCTATTTTTGGTCTTTTGTCCACCCATTTTATCAGGCTTTGTCCAGATTTCTTGCACTAAGAAATTGAGAGGTATGGGGATACCAACTTACACAAACTGTCAGGAAGTATTGGCATTAAAAACTGCAGTATGCTGCTAAATAACTGTTGCTTCTTCCCCAAGTATTCTCACCATCTGCATCTCCGTTTTCCAAATGCTTTACAGCCTTTAGCCTTTTATATTTATGTATACATTAGTGCAAAATGACCATCAGTCAAGACTATGTTCAAATTACATAATATGTGTCTGACACCCGTGCACTGGCCCAGCAATCAAGGAGCCTCGATCCTCACCACTAACACCAGTGAGGGGCATCCACATAGGGGAGGAAAACAAATACACACACAGTAAAGTATAATCTCCCTTAAGAGCACACAGAGCTCACAGTCAGTCTGGGGCTAGTTTCTCCCTTTCCCTCCATATCCCCAATAAGACTCCCCACTGGCACAGCTATAGGGTCCGGATCTCAGCCTAGTGGTCAAGCTAAAACCTCCAGCACCATCTCTGTGCAACCAGTGCTTCATATCCTGCCCAAGTAGCTGACACAGACACACACACTTTGGGATATGAGTTATATACAAACACACAGGCACTCCTGGGGAAGGTTGGCACAGGTTCTCTAGCTGTACCCCTTTTACCCAGACTATATGATAGTATCACTTGCCACAAACCACTAATATCAGCCACTAATAAGACCTTTATCAAAGGGTGTCCAATTATTACTGTGCAGTATTATTATCCAAATGGTAAGTGTGACTGAACAGCAGAGCTTATTGGAGTGACGTGGACAGTATCACTATATACATGCAATGTACTCTAGAGCTTAAATTATCTCTACAAAAAACAGCCACAGGTGAAAATTTAAAAATATTTAATAATAAATAATAAAAACACAAGACAATACTTCTTACTACACAGTGCTAGTAATGAGTTCAGAGATCACAGAGAAATACTTAAAATAACACAGTAAAAAAGTTCTGACATCAATACAGAAAAAAAAACTAATCTAATCTTCCTTTTTCCTTTTTCCTAGCTATATCTAAGAGAAAACACAGTTCTAAAATAAACTTGCATATAGAGCATAGGCAGAGTGCTGGTGATTTTGGATGTTCTCAAGACAAATGCAAAATGCTCTAAGTCTCTCTGTCTTTAAATTGATAACACAGTACCACTGACTCATTTTAGATTACATCATTATTTTATGTTTCCCAGGCTAACAGAAGCTCAGAGTGTAACAGCCCTTTTGATCTTGCACCTGGTCAGGAAGCTACAGCAATAAAAGACACTGTACATGAAAATTCTAGCAATTAACTCTAGTCTCAAAACAAAGGCAAGAATTCCTTCAACCAGACATTTCAGCTCCGGGTTTTGTGATCAAACAATTGTACAATGCTTGATTTATCAGCTTTCCTACAGCAGAGTGCACTGTTGTTACATTTTTGCAGTTCCACATTTAACACCATTTTCTTCCATTTAAGAGAACAAGCCTGTGGTTTATATTAATATTTACAAATGATAGAATTATCTACAAAATTCTATCTGGCTAGGCTGGCAGCCTTTACCTATCTTCACGGTGTATTTTACTGCAACCTCTTTTCTCTACATAGTGTTATTTACATGTCATTATACAGTCATTTGCTTGCATCTTCTGTTACATATATTAACTCAATGCACTGCAGCACCTTGTGGGACTGTGATTTACAACTGCCCAGCTTTGCTACACTCAGCCAATTCACACACAAATGCACACAGTGAATAATATACTATGCAACTTGTCTATGAATCCACGCCTATAATTTATGTGCAGTTGCAGCTTGCAATAGCTTTCTCAAGAGTAAGGAGAGGTGTGATTAGCAGCCAGCCTCTCATAAGTTTTCTTACAGGAAGTGTTTTTTCAACAATCTTATCTCAAAGTATTTCATTAGTCTGCCTGGTCTCGGAAGTTATGCAAGAAAATTAAGTTATATGAGCGCAGAAGGCCATAACAAGTTAATGTGTGGTATAATGGAATTATTTTAGAAACCAAACTCCTCTGATAAGGAATAACTCTTAATGTGTGTGTGTGTGTGGGGGGGGGCGTAACCTCCCATTTAAATAAACAATTATCAGATTCAACTATGAATTAAATCTTTCCTATCTGAGTGAGTAGAGAATCATAATTGTGTTTTCCACATGCACATCTTGAAACATGAACGACCCCATACCTATCTTTTAGAAAACTGTACAGCTCAGACTGACTAGTTTGCACCCTACTCTATGGAAATCATGCCAGGTTCCAGCTTGTTCTAATCCGTACATCCATGAATTTTTGAGTTTACTACTACATTCACAACACCATTAGACTAGAGCGTTTGCAACTGCAAGAGAAGTGTTTTGCCCACCATATCCCATACACCGTGGTGCACTTGCTGACTATATATGCTGCTAACTCCAAGATGTTGCAGCAGCAGCTCTGAGATAATGCAAAGCAAACTGAACTTAAAATATTAGTCTTCCAAATCCCAATACAAAAACAAAAGAATAATGGTCTTGCAAAGAACGAGAACAAAAAAAATGATCATTTCATATAATATACGAATACAGCTATGAGTCAGTGAGGCTACTATGACTCAAAACATTTCATTTTCTTTCTTATCTTTGAACTTTATATTATTTTACCTGCTGGAGGTGCAGGAGGAGCTGGGGAAGAAGCAGCAGCAGAAGAAATACATTTTTTATGATGATTGATGATGACTGACCACCATTCAGAACTTCAGACCAGGATTCACCGCCGCACAGCTCTGAGCCCATTAGACTTGTCTTGTTCTGCTGCTCTGACTGAGTCCTGCCTTAAACTTTATGCAACTTGTGCCATGCCAAGTAAAACTAAGTATGCAACAACAACACACATTTTAAATTAAAAAAAAAAAAACACAGTGGTATTATCTCTGTCGGCCAAGTTGGTTGTGCTTATGCTATATGCTGCTTGCTCAGTCAGGCTTCTAAGTTCTTCTTCTAACTGACTGACACCGTCGCATCAGTCCCGCCCCTCTCTCTTTATTCCCTAATCCCAGGCAGGCTGTTGTAGCATACGAGATGTGTGAGTGAGGACAAGACCAGCACGTGCACTGCTAATGTAAGTAAACAAACTCATATCTCATTCACTCAGCCCAGAGCAGCCCTCAGCCAAATTCTGACAGGCTGGCAGGCTGTTCATGAAGCTGACATCACCGTGCATGCCTCCATATGATAACGTCAGTCTGAAAAAAGATGAAAAAAAAAAAAAGCTGGGAAATTCAGAAATTAAGGGGTGCCATTCAGGAATCATGGCGCCTCATTATTTGGACCTCAAAACCAGTAACAACCAAGTGATTCAGTATGGTTGAGAGGTATGCGAGATGGTTAGCTAGCCCCTTGGAGGGAAATCAGCAGTCACGGTGATGATAATTTCAGTACTTTCTTGCCACCTCAAGGCAAGGCAGCTGTGAGTCTTCACAAGAACAGTAACTGGCTACAGACTTAATTTCTGGTAGATAGTTCCCAATAGAGGAACCTTTCTACATAGGAAACATTGCCTTTTTTAAAAAAAATTGTTGATGATTTTTTTTTTCTGAAGAATATTGACAATTTTATGAATACCAGAAGTTTCTTGTAACAATCTACTATTTTTAGAATGGGGCATATTATTGAATACTAGGGCTGTTTTGTGATAAAAATGCACTGGTTTTGTGACGTTACAACCAAAGTACAAGGCTTTAAACATTGGAAAGTGTTTTTATGTATTTAAAATAGTCTGAATGTTTTGGTGCTTGTATACACTTTGTGATACTTTACATTCATTTCTTGTTTTCTCTCAGTGCACTTTCTGAGAAAGGGACTCAGAGTTCTGACAGAGTTTTTGTCTACCTCCTGTGATTTTACTTTTGAATTTTGAGTGGTTGTACAGGGAAGTGTAAGTGTGTGTGATAACTGTGAACACTTGTCTGACAACTTGTCTTCTGAAAATTTTTTTCCAATAGCCCTTACCAGCAATGGGTCTTTTTCTTCAACTACAACAAAGATTTTTACACAGGTCTTGCGGTTTCTTCTCCCATTGTACCTTAAAAAAAAAAAAAACAATAAGAGCCCCTGCCTACACCTTGGGCTAAGACAGTGCCTCAGCCACTTGTGGGTGACTTTGCAGTATCCATTTGTTGTTTCTTAGGCCACTCATGGGTTTCTCTTGGTTCCCCTGGTGTACTCCCTTCCTCCATCATGGAGCATGCATTATCCACAACCTCTGTGGCTTTTCCAGCCTCTAACCCAAGCATGGGAGAGCCATCTTCTTTCATTCTGTAAGTTCCTCTTAGAGGTTCCTCACTGAAGGGCCAGGCAAATAAACCTCTTGCCTGGGATGAAGTGCCATCTCTCAGTTGGTCTCTTTCCAGGGATGTCCCTTGAAAACAGAAACAAAAGGTTAGACATTGTTTATCCAAGGCGATTTTGTCTGTTCATTAGGATGTTTTTTTTTTTTTACCTTAACCAGGAGTTTATTGCAGGCTTTCTATCCTGAAGAAAAGAAATCCATTGCAGAAGACTGTCTAGGTAAAATATATTCCTGAGGAAAATATCTCGGAGGATTCTGACATTGACAGAGACATGACTTTTTTTTGGTCTGATTCTCAAGCCCAAGACTGTAAGTCAGGGGAAATTTTATCCTGTCCAACTCCATTAGAGGAGTTTTCCTTTCCTGAGACTAGTTCCAGGATGAATGATGTATTTTTTTGTGAGAACATTTGGATCTTTCCCCTAAACTATGGAGATATTATGATATGCTGCATGTAAATTTACCTCATGCTACACCCATTCCTCTTATTATGCCGGTATTGGATGATGTGTTAAATGCTGTCTTCAGTAACACTCCCCCATAGCCTTCAGCCCCCCCCCCCCAAAAGAAAAGGTACAACAACTTATTAATACCAACCCTTCCCCTGCAGAAAAGAAGATGAAGTAGTAGGCAGATTTCATAAGGGAATTTCTTTCTTACAGTTTATGCTGTCAGGTGTTGCCATCTTACAACATCATTCTCCACACGTTTTACCTTCAGAAGATAGGTCCTGTCTGAATCCTACAATTATTAACCTGTCTCAGGTATGTAAGCCTGCTTCTAAGTGTGTGTATGAATGTGCAGATACTGTTTCTAATGGTACTACTACTGCTACAGTTTTGAGAAGATATATCTGAGTACGTACTCAAAAGTTTTCTGATTAGATAAAGTCTAAGATATTAAACTCTGCTTTAAACAAGGAGGCTTTTCTTGGCCCTGCTGCCACCCAGGCTCTCAAACAGTTTGAGGACATCAAAATCTTACAAAACCTCTGCTTTTTTCTTTCTTTTTTTAAGATAAAATATTCAGTTCTTACCATCTTGCAGCTAACAGGGAGCAAAAAAGATATCAGGAAAGGAGCAATAAAAACAGTTATCATTTCAGGAAAAAGGTACAGACTACACCTTCAAAATTATGTCAGCATTCCTTTATGTACTGTCCCTATATCTCTAGGTCTGTCACATAAACTGGCTGTTAATCTTTTCATTTGGCAACAGGTTGTTTTATATTCTTGGGTCCTAAAACTGGTTCAGGAGGGTTGGAATTGGCACTGGATACACATACCTTTCAGGGAAATTCATCCATACCCTTCAAACCAAGCAGTGTTTTTTCTTCAAGTTCTTCAACAAATGTTTACCCTAGCACTCATACTACCAATGCCAGTAGACCCAAGGGAGGAAGACTTTTACTCCAGAATGTTTCTTATTTCAAAGAACAAGCTTTCCTGGAGACCAGTTCTAGATCTTACCTTTTATTAACTTGTTTGTGAAAGAACCAAATCCAAAATGCTAACCCTCCAGAGTCTATTGCTAGTCATTCCTAGTGGTAACATTAGACATAAACGACTCTTATCATCACATTCCTGTAGTCACAGGCTTCAGAAAATTTCTCAGATTTTGTGGCTGGGTCACACTATCAGTTCTCTGCATTACCCTTTGAGTTAGCTGCACCTCCCAATGTGTTTACAAAATGTCTAGTCCCAGGGATAGCCCATTGTAGACTGCAAAAGATTCACATTTTTCCTTATTTAGATGACTTACTTATTTGCCAAGTGTTTTGCCAGTTGTCAGAAGTCCTTAACATGGGTTTATTCACTCCTTATCAATTTGGGCTTCCAAATAAATGTTCAAAAATCTTCCTTTACATAATGTATATAATGCAGCCCAAAATGATACCATACTACCTCCTTCATGGAAATATACCTTAATATCACCCATTCTAAAATCTAACAAAAACCCTAAAACTTGTTCCTCATACAGACCCATATCCCTATTAAATGTCGATTATAAGATGGTTATGAATATATTCACTGAAAGACTAAAGACATTTTTACCTCAATTAATAGATGATGATCAAACAGGCTTTGTGGCCAGTAGAAGCACCTTTGATAATATAAAGCAAACACTAGCCCTTATTGGTTTCTCTCAAAGGAAAAAAAATGAACTTGACATTAATTAGTCTTGACATAAATGCAGCTTTTGATTCAATTAATTGGGATTACCTGTTCACACTTCTAGAGTGTTTAAACCTCTAGTACAACTTTATTAATCTCTTAAAACATTTATACGAAGGAACATTTGCTTATATTAAAATCGGCTCATACATCTCCAATAAAATTCCTGTCATAAAAGGTACCAAACAAGGTTGCCCCCTTTCCCCATTATTGTTCACACTGATAATGGAACCATGGGCAAATAATATAAGAAATAGCAATATAGAAGGTTTGGAAGTAGATAAAGATATAACAGCTAAAATCCAATTATTTGCTGATGATGTACTTATCACCACAAAAGGAAATGACTCTTCTATTTTATTTTTATTTAATTCAATCAAAACTTTTCAAAAGATTTCAGGGTTATCTTTCAATGATAGTAAAACCACAATTCTACCCATATACTCAAGAAGAAGCAACAAATCTAATTATTATGTTCAACAAATTCCAAATATAGACCAAATTACATATCTTGTAATTATTATTGCTAAAGATGTAAAATCAGTAATACAACTAAACTATAACAAGTGTTTTGAAAATATCCAAAATTTACTTTCTAAATGGAATATGATATTATTCTTCACAGAGGAAAGATTAACCCTTATAAAAATGATAATTCTACATAAATTGTTTTATATTATACAATCTATTCAACTTCTTCCTTCAAAAAAGTTTATTAATAAGTTATAAATACTTTATTACTAAAATGTTTCTGGTCTCAAAAAAAAAAAAAAAAACAAGAATAGCATTTAATCAACATCTTAATAGCTGGAATAATGGTGGGATAGCATTTCCAGATTTAAATATTTACCCGATTTCCTCCATAATCAGAACAATTACACAACTTTTAGACACTTCATATTCAGCCAAATGGAAGTTACTTTGGGAATTATTAGCTATGCCGTTAATAGAGAGGCCCTCAATGGACAAGTTAGAAATAATAAGCAATCCTACGCTATGGATTTTAAAAGATTATTTTGCCACCTATATAACTCCTAGTCATACTGCTAGTTACATTCATTACATTATAATTAACTTCAGAAATTTTATATATAAACATCTTAAATATAAAGAATGTTTTTTTTATTATTCCCTATAGCATTCACACAAGGATTTTTTTTAACCTCAGATTCAAACAAAATCACCATTTTTAAACACAATGAGCTCAAGTTCTGGTTCCAATTGACTTCTGAACATAAGGCTAAATCTGTTGATCATATAATACAGGAATATCAACTGGACAAATCCATGTGGCTAGACATTCAAATGCTCATATTATCTCTAGGTAATAAACTACAAATTATCTCTTCATCCACCAAACATGATCCCAGGATTTTATTACAATTTCTTCAATCAATCCTATTACATAATCATACTTACTCAGGCAAACTTTCTTTCATTTATAGAATCTTAAGAGAAGAAACATTTAGTTGCCCACAAAACTACTGGAACTATTATAGTTTAATTAATAATAATTCTCTGACATGATCAAGACAAGGCAAATATATTAAAATCAGCAGGAAAAACAATTTTTCTTTGAGATGGAAACTATATACCTGGAGATTCATGAACAGGTAATTTTACACTCCTCAATTAATGGATAAAATTAACAAAAAACAAAATATATGTAATAAATGTAAATCAAATATAGACATAAATTGGGCTCATATGTTTTATGACTGTCCAACTTTAAACATCTTTTGGAGAAATGTAAATGATTTACTACAGGCACTTTTCACAGACAACTTTATTTTAAGCAAATCCTTGGTTATATTTAATACACCTGTTCCACTATGTGTTAGAAAAATAAAGTACTCCTTACTTTGGGCAATACTAGCGGTGGCTAGAAAATCCATAATGAAGATTTGGATATCTGGATCTCTTCCTACATTTTCTGAGTTCAAAAATCTATTAAATGATGTATGCAATTTACAATTAAAAAACATAATTTCTAGAACAACTAGAAAAACATATGATCATCATTTGTGGGTCAGTCTGCAAAAATTTGTTGAAGAAGTATTAACTTTTATAATGAGTACATTTTATTAATTCCTTTCTTATTTGTGATGTATGATATAAACAAAGTAATAGTTTATTTCTAATGATTTCACTGGATGTCTTTGAATATACCTCAGTTTTTATAAATTTGTTAATTTCTGTATATATATATATATATATATATATATATATATATATATATATATATATATATATACACACATGTGCAACATTTATATGTTAAAATTTTAGATTAACTTTTTCTTTATCTCTCATGATTTTATGTGATTGTATTATGTTACAATTAAAATCAATAAAAATTGTTTTGAAAAAAATCTTCCTTCACTCTGTTGCATAGGATTCGGCTTTTGGACTGCCTTCTAGATATGTCTCTTCAACAACATTCCTAACACAGAAAAAGATAAATTTGTATCTGGAATCATTTTCTCCAATCAGCCTGAGAGTTCAGCCAATGAATAACTCATTCTAGGGCGGGCTTGTGGCTTCTATGAGTCTCATAATTCATCTTGCTAGATTACACATGGGAAGAATTCAGTGATTTAAAAAAAATATGTGGACTCAAAATTCTTATCCTTAAGAAAGAATTGCATTGGTGAATGCAATAAGATGCTTCAGTTTTTGTTTACAAAGTCGTTTCTATGGGGGCAAAGGTGCAAGGTCAGTGGAACAGTTCAGAAAGACCAAAGCACATACATGTCAAAGAGATGCTATAGAATGTCTTCATGACCTGTGGACCATTACAGTTGTTTACAGACAATACCATGATGATGTGGTGCATAAACAAATAGGGGGCACCAAGTATTATCCCCTGTGCAGGCTGGATATGATGGCTTGTGAGTTAGCTCTACATCATTATATACCCCTCCAAGCATCTTACATACCATTACAGCACAATGGAGTGCAGAAGATAAGCTGAGCAGAACCAGGACAGATCCTCAAAAAATGAAAACTGAATGAGGGGATCTTCCAGGAATGGATCCAGATGTGGAGAACACCTCAAATATATCTGTTCACATCCTTTCAAAACAGACAACTAAGTAAATTCTGCACCAGGACCCCTTGCAGGCAGGCCTGGAAAACAGGTGCATTTTTATTCCCATGGTCAAGAATGTTCCTGTATGCATTTCTAGCCTTTCCACTTTTCAACTGTTATCCAAAGTCATTCTGAGTATTAAGAAGGACTCTCCAAAAATGATTGCGGTGACTCTCGTCTGGCCCAGGAAACACTGGCTCTCCCTTATGTATTTGGGCATTGGCAATTACCACAAGCTTCCTCATAGATTGGATCTACTCACACAAGACAGGAAGAGTTGATACCTCCAGTTTCAAATGGCTTCAACTGATTGCCTAGATGACTCAATTCTAATATCTTTTAGGCAATTTTTTTCACAAGCATCTGCAGCAAGTACTAAAGGAGGCAAGAAATCCTGCTACGATAAAATCTTATGTTAACCTATGGAGGAACTTTTCTTGTTGGTACCTCATCTATACCCATGGCCCTATCTGAGATTATTACCTCCTATCATAGGATCATAGGCGGTTACTAGGCTAACAGCCCTAGGGTCCTTACAAGCCTAGCCAAGTTCAACCCATGTTCCCAAGGGTGTCTGGTTCAAGCAGACACTAAAATCAGCACCTATTGCCCCTGTCCAAGAGGGACACAGGTGGAACCACAGTGGTGAATTTCTGGTTACCCAGCCAATCATCCAAATTATGCATAAATAGGGACAAAAAGGGGATTTGCTTAACATGACTAGGAAGCTTGTTCCAAAAATGGGGCAACCTCTGTGAAACAAATCTGTCTTTCCAGCAAATTCTGCTGATGTCACATACCAGGTTAAGGTCCTTTGAGCGAGTGACCCGTGTGCCATTTTGACGTGTGAATGTGCAGCATTTCCATTAAAGCTGGATCAGAGATTGCTCTATATGAAGGCACAAGTTGCCTCTGAGACGTCTGTATGACACAGAGTAAATTGACAAGGATTTCAGTCTGTCCATGTAAGACAAATCTTGAAGATCATGACTTTTCTTTGTAAGGAACTTTTGTGTGTCTCCAATTGCTGCAGGTGTTTGGAAAGGAGAATACCAAAGGGAGCATCGTACTCTGCTATTGAGCTGATGAGAGAAGAGTACGGGAGAGTTATAACCTCTTTTTCCTGAAGGCAATGCCCTTACTTATGAGATGAACAATATAAAATGCCCTTCTTACCACTGTGGAGACACAGTGATCAAAGTTAAGGTTGTTGTCAACCTGTGTGCCCAGATCTCTCACCACTGACTGTATGTTTAGGGTATTGCTATTGATGTGGTAGCTTGCAGAAACATCACCCTTGCTGAAGGGGATGACATTGCATTTTTTTGCATTAAGTCTAATACCATGTCTTTGGCACCAGTGATTAATCTGTGTAAGGCCTTCTTGCAGGATGTTGACATCTCTAGAGGTTTTAATGTTCACTCTCAGTTTGCAGTTATCAGAAAGCTTTGTTAGCCACAGTCGTATAGCTTTAACCTGTACTTCGAAGAAGTAGATTCCGAACAGTAGAGGTCCCAGAACCAACCCTGTGGAACACCACTGGTTACACGTCTGCTGGAGGAGGTGTAGTCCATTATTTTGACCGTATGAGTTCTATCAGTGAGCCACTTTGCAACCCATCTAACAATGTATCTAACAATATATGGGTTGATACCCAGCTGGGTAAGTTTGTCAATGATGCCTGAGTGGGGAATTGTGTCAAAGGCCTTGGCTAAGTCTAGGTAAGCTGTATGTACAGATTTACCCTTGTCTAGGGCTTAGGTGACTGTCTTGAAGAATTCCACAAAGTTTAACATGTATGATCTCCCCTTGACAAAGTCAAACTGGGTGGGTTCAAGCGTTTGTAGATTTCCTGTATCTGTGTTAATAAGATCCATGATGATTTGTTCCACGACCTTGCAGATAAGGGTCTATAGTTCGCAGGGTCTGTGGATACACCCACTTTGTGCAAAGAGGTGACAGTAGCTGTTTTCCTATCTGCTGGGACAAAGCCAGTGCTTAAGCTGTGATTGAAAAGCATGCCCAATGATGATGCTAACTCCTGTTTTAGAACACCGTTTGTTTGTAGAACACAGCCTGGGATGTTATCTTGTCCCATAGAGCTGTGTTTTTGGCTTTGGAGAGGGTGTTTAAGACCTGTTCCTCAGCTCCTCTGAGATACTAGATGGGGGCCAAATGTTAGTGATGCTTTGGGGTATATGCGGTGGGGACAGAAGAGTGAAGTTTTCACTGAACCTGTCAGCCAGCAGATTTGGTATATCCACAGGTTAACTATGAGTTCAGTGCAAATCTGGGCTTTACCTTTGAGGTTATGGATGTAACTAAAGAACGCCTTGTGGTTATCCTTAGGGAAGCTAATCTGGATTCATAGTTAGCTCTGGAAAACTTTACTAGGAGTCTTATTTGCTTGTTTAAGCTGAGGAGGGAGTGTTTCCAACTTTGAGACCATTCCTTCCTGCTCTTAGACAGCAATTTATTTCTCCTGTTGTATAGCCTATTAAAGACAGTTGTCCTCCAGGCAGGTTTGGTTTTCCTTGAAGATCTTGTTTTGATTCTATCAGGTATGGCAGAGTCAATACAATTGTACAGGTGGTCATATAAAGCATGGTGTATAACTCAGCATAGGTGTCTGTTCCATCAGTGGGGGGAGGGGCTATGACGCTATTTATGCTGTCACATAAGAGGTTGTAATTGGCCTTGGAGAAGTTTTTTAGTCTAGTTGTTGCTAAGGGAGGGTCTTGTGTTATAGTTAATTCTATCAAGACTGATTTGTGGTCAGATTTCACCAGGGATGGCCACAGACTGGAGGTGGTGCAGCTGTCCCCATGTTGGTGAGCACCAGATCCAGGATGTTTGAGTCCATTGTGGGTGTGTCAACTAGCTGGTCCATGGCATTGGAGTTAACGATATCCAGGAACATTTGGGCAAGTGAGTTAGAGCATATAGAATCCCAAAACCAGTGTGTTTGGTTGTGTCTTGACCGACTCAAGTAGATCCAAGTAAGCTAAGCAGATGTCCTGATTCATGGAGGGGGGCAAAGAGGGGTCTCATCTACAGTCAACTGTATCTGAAGTCATTCAAGGGAATCACGCTGTTTAACCAATCTAGAGATGTATTTATCTTTAATAAATATTGATAACCCACCTCCTTTAGTTCTCACGCCTTCAGTTTGTGGTCTGAATTTGTAGAAGGAAATGTAACCTGGTATAGCTGGGGTGCTCTCCACAGTCTTAAACTAGGTCTCAGTGACTGCACAAATGTCAGCATCTTCCAAGGTGAGGAATAAGGATTGCTTCCAGTGAATGCAGTTTCTGGCTTCAACTCCTAGCATTTAGCAGCTTAACCTTGAGGTTCTTTTTAGAGTGTAGCTTTACGTCAGGAGTTTTGTTTTTGTGACATTGCCTAAAAAAGGAACTATGGGGGTGACATGAGCCTTAGCCAGTAACCAAAATCCCGGGGATGACAGATGAAGACCATCTCTGGCAAAGCATCAAGGTTTGCTGACCATGTCACCCCAGGCTGACAGATCCTGGGTCCCTTTTGAATGACACCAGAAACTAAGCCAGTTGTTGAAGTCAGTCATTTTTTGTTTGTATTGATGTATAATCCTAGATGAAGGTAAAATTCTGCTTAAGGCTAGGGACATACCTGCATGAGACACATAATCAGAGGGCTCAGTCATGTCTGTTTTCATACAGTCCAGTGAGGCACGTCTCAAGTCATCCACACCAAAGAATTGTGTGAATTACTATCCTATTGGCCTGTTTACTCATTTGTTGAGGGGTATTTGTCAGCTATTCAGCATGTCTACCCATGGATCCTCCTCTTCATTTCAGACCCTGCTTAAGCTGTTCTACAAAAAAGTTTTTCTGTTGCTATTATTCAGCTGACACTTAACGGGAATCCTTACTTTTTGCCAGGAAAGTTATTTCTGTCTACATTTAAACCAGCTATTCTGGATACTTTGTTTTTTTTTTTTTATACTAACTGGCTTATTGCTCTGAAATCTGCAAGACAATAGCTGGGTTGCAAATATTCATGGCTGGTTAATTTTTCTGATCCATCA
>NC_056744.1:1570673465-1570740570 GCF_019279795.1 Protopterus annectens
GATTGTAAAAAAAAGGTGTTATGTTTTGTTAGACAGGGTGCTTGTCTTTAGGCCACCACCACTCTAACTTGAATACTAATGGCTTTCCATAAAGTAAGAATTTCTCACTGCTGCAGTTATTGCTAGGCAGAGAGTGCTAGAGTCCCTTGGCATGCACCACTGCCCAGAATATTAAAACAATAATGGTGTGGAAAAAGTGGCCTTAATTGCACACAGCAAATGAACACTGATATTTTGCGCTATGACTAACACCAGATGTACCAAAATATGCTTCACACTCTACAGTTAATGAACAAAGGTATAGCCCTGGCACCCTAAGGATTCATTTAGGCCACATTATACACAGCTCTGTGCCCTACAGTGCTATGTTACCAACAGTAAGTAAACCTTGGGATGTTGTTATGGTATCATAGGAGGTTACTAGCCTACTGGCCCTGAGGCCCTTATAAGCCTAGCCAAGTGTTTAGCCCATGGGTAAACAAATCAGCACCCAATGCCACAGTCCAACAGGAACATGGATGGAATTCTAGGGGTATATTTTCTATTTCCCGTCCAGTTATCCAGTTGTGCTTAAAAAGGGTTAAAGAAGTACTCTGCTGGATGTGGACAGGGAGTCTATTCCATAGATGGGAGAGTCTCTGGGACACAAATCTGTCCTGCCAACAAGTCTTGTTAATATCGCAGACCAGGTTGAGGGCACGCCTGTGGGTTACTCGAGTGGAGCTTGACTTGCAGTTATGCAGCAGTCCTATCAAGGTGGGGTCCATGATCACCTTGTATGCCAGACAGAGGTCACTTCTGAGGAGTCTGTATGAAACTGAGTAGAGGGACATGGCTTTTAGCCTATCTGTGTATGGTAGATGTTTGAGGCCCTGGATTCTCCTGGTGAGGAACCTCTGTGGTCTCTCCAGCTGCTGCATGTGCTTTGCGAGGTACATGCTGAAAGGGGCGTTGTACTCAATAATGGGCCTTATAGGGGAAGAATATAGGGATGCTTTGACCTCCTTGTCCCTGGATGAGATACCCTACTTATGAGGTGGGCCATGTAGAAGGCTTTCCGTACAACGGAAACAACATGGTGGTCAAAAGTCAGGTTGTTATCAACCTGGGTACCCAAATCCCTGACGACTGCTTGAGTGCTTAGGATGTTGTTATTAATGTGATAATTTGTGGGACGTCACTTTCCCCAAAGGGGATAATGATGCATTTTTTGGTATTCAGCTTGAGGCCATGTTTCTCGCTCCAATTATTTGTCTGAGTGAGACCCTCTTGGAGGATGTCCACATCACTAGGCGAATTGATGACAGCACCCAGCTTGCAGTCATCTTCAAACTTGGTCAGCCATAGCCCACTGGTTTTCGTCTGCATCTCAGAAAAGTATATCCCAAATAACAGAGGCCTCAAGACCAAACCCTGGGGTACGCAGCTTGTTATGGGTCTACTGCTTGAGGTGCCTACCCGTATTTTGACTATGTGGGTTCTATCAGTGAGCCAGTTTGCTACCTATCTGGTAACATATGGATCGATGCCTAGAGTTTATCTATTATGCCTGCATGGGGAATAGTGTCAAAGGCTTTGGCGAGGTCAAGGTAGGTGATGTGCACCATCTTCCCCTCATCCATGGCTTTGGTGGCTGTCTCAAAGATGTCGACCAAATTTAGCCAACATGACCTCCCCTTGATGAAGCCAAACTGTGTGAGATCAAGTGTTCAGAGGTTGCCAATGTCCTTGTTAATGAGGTCCATGATAATCCATTCCATGGCCTTGCAGATCAGGTTAGTTAGGCTGATGGTTCTATAATTTCCCAGATCTGTGAACACTCCACCTTTGTGTAAAGGGATGACAGTGACTGTCCTCCACTCAGCTGGGATGAAGCCAGTACTCAGGCTTTGGTTGAATAGGGTGCCTAATGGTGCTGCAAGTTCCTGCCTGAGTTCACATAGGATGCATTCTGGGATGTTATCAGGTCCTTTGGAGGCTGAATTTGTTTGCCTTTGTGAGAGCAATGATGATCTGTTCCCTAGATATAAGGGGAAGGGGGCAGGTACTGGAGATCCCCTGATTTACTGATGGGGGTCAAAGGGGTAAAGTTTTTGCTGAATCTGTCAACCAGCATGTTTCTATATCTACAGCATTTGCATATGTGGTGTCCTTGACCACCAGTTATGAACAGATCTGGGTGCTTCCTTTGAGGTTGCGGACATATGTGAAGAAGGCCTTATGATTGTCTCAAGTAGATGTGGCCAATTTGGACTAGAAGTTTGCTTTGGAGGATTTCACTAGTGCTCTTATTTGCTTGTTCAGGCTAAGGAGACGTTGCTTCCAATTGGGCACCTGCTTCTTCTTGGTCTTAAACAGCCATTTTTTTTCCTTTTGTTATAGAGTTTTTTTTATTGCAGATGTCCACCAGACAGGTTTACTCTTCCATGCGGAGGATGATTTAGTCCTGTCAGGTATTCCTGATTCCATGCATCTATATAAATGCTTGTGTAGTGCTTTGGTGTAGGTTTGGATATTGGTGCCAGTTTCTACAGAGGGGAAGGGGGCTGTGAAGCTGTTTATACCATCCCTCAGGAGGCTGTAATCAGCTTTGGAGAAGTTTTTATGTCTCATCTTGGCTAGACGGGAGTTGGGGGAGATGGTGACTTTGAAAGTGTCTGCTTTGTGATCGGATCTTATCAGGGAGGATGAAACTATAGGGATGCTGCAGTGCTTACTCATGTAGGTGAATACCAAGTCCAAGATATTGTCACCCCGTTTGGGGGTATCGACTAGCTGTTCCAAGGCATTTGCATTGACAAAATCAAGGAATCTTTGGGCATTTGTGTTCTGGCATGAGTAGTTCTTTCAGTCTATGTTTGGGAAGTTAGTCACCCAGGATCAGGGTAAAGGGTTGAATCTTGATAGATTTGAACAGGTCCAAATAGACGGTTTGGGCATCTTGAGTCAGATTTGGGAGCTGGTAGCTAGCTATGATTTGCATAGGGGTCTTGTCAATGGTTAACTGCACCTGGAGTGTCTCCTGTGCATCATACTGTTTGACCAGCCTGGAGGTGTGTATGTCTTTAATGTATATTGAAATTCCACCTCCTTTGGCTTTACTGCCCACAGTTTGGGGTCTGAATGTATGATAGGATGAGTAACCAGGTAAGGCTGGGGTGCACTCCGCAGCTTTGAACCAGGTATTTGTGACTGCACAGATGTCAGCATTTTCAAGGGTTAGGAATACTTGCAATGAGTGCAGTTTCATGTTTACATTCCTAGCATTTAGCAGCATGACCTTTAATTTGTGCTTTGTTGAAATGCTTACATTGGTAGTTTTAACCTCATCACTTTTCCTAAAATAAAGGCACTATTTGGAAGGCAAGAGCCTTTGCCAGAAGCCTGAATCCCAGGTGAGGCAGATGCAGGCCGTTTCTGGCAAAGCATCATGGTCTGTCACTCATATCTTCCCAGGCTGTCAGGTACTGGATCCCCCTGGAATAACACCAGAAACTAAGCCAATTGTTAAAGTCAATAAGTTTCTGTTTGTATTGAGGCATCGTTTTGGGTGATGGCAGAATACTGCATAAGGCTAGGGACATACTTGCCTGGGACACATAATCAGTGAGCTCAATCATGTCTCTCTTTTTACATAGTCCATAGAGGTACAGCTCAAGTCATTCACACCAGCATGGACTATGACAGACGTATAACAGTATCTGTTATTGAGAGACTTGAGTGTGTGTGTGATATGGCAGACTCTGGCACCTGACAGACAACTAACCATGACTTTCTCCTTATCCAGCCTGGTGAGAGGCACATCTGTGTGCCTCACAATGGAGTCTCCTGTAACTAATATGTTGAGTTTATGGTGAAGCCTTAGGGGTTGTGAGGTACAGATGTGTGGAGTATGCATGATATGTGGTGTGGAGGGCTGTGGAGATCGCATCTGTTTTTGCCTTGGAGGTCTCCTTTGTTTGGGTATGTTTATGTGGAGGACCTCTACATATGTAAGTGTATGTTGTGAAGGTGTGGGTAGTGCATGAGGTGTAGTGATTGTATTGGCAACCTTTTCAGTGCCAGATATACTGGCTTGAGGGGGAGAGAGCTTGGACTCTAGGTTCCTAATGTAATTGCATCTCTCACAAATTGTGTTCCTAGGTGGTAGTAGTAGATCATTGCCCATGTACATGAGGCAGTTGCTACACTGACTCAGGATGCCCATATCAACCAGACTGGCAGGAGAAACTGCAGGAAACTGTCCACCCATATTTGTCAGAATCTAAGGGAGAAAGGCCAGAGAGAGATAGGGGGTGGGCCTAAAGCCCAAGTTCTTAAATCAAAACTAAGAGCTTAGAATAACACTTAAGAATAACACTTAACAATTTAGACAGGCTATAAACACGCAGTAATAAATGCAACAGAAAAGATGCAGTTGAACACTTTAGAGAACAGGCAGCAAGTAGCAGGAAAAAGCAAAGCAAGATGAAGTAACAGAGTAGTAGGAAGAAACACAAACTAGAAAAAACTATAAGCAGCTGAATAAAGTGTCTTTTTTTATAAGTAAAAAGGGAGAGAGCAGGCACATAAGATAATGCAAGGTTAAGGGGCTAAGGGGTTTGGCCTTCCCAAATGATCTCTGTATTAGGTAGAATGAGCTAAAGAAATGGTAGTGGGAGGAAAGTCCCAGATCAAATTTACAGTAGGGGTGGGCAAATGCAGAAGCCACCAACTTTAACAACACAACAGCAGTAGAGTGGGAAGGTGAGAGAAAAACGTTTCAGCACAGATCAGAAAACAATACCAGCAAATATATAAATAATTCAGTCAGCAAAAATAAAGAGTGCAGAAATCTGAACACTTAAAATGCCAAAAAATATACTTATCAGCTTTATATTTCCAGATTGTTTGAGAAGCACTCTCAGTCAGAACACAAGGAGATTCTAGTAATGATATGCAGGAATTTACAAAAAGGGAATATTTTTATACCAGCAAGCCCTGAGACAATCAGATAATGCAAAAGCTGTTAGACCAGTTTTACCAACTTTAAGAACACAACAGCAGTAGGTGGGAGAAAAAAGTTTCAGCACAGATCAGAAAACAATGCCGGAATATATATAAATAATTCATTAAAACTAAAATAAAGACAGTGCAGAACTCTGAACACTTAAAGTGCCCAAAAATATACTTATCAGCTCTATACTTCCAGATTGTTTGAGAAGCACTGTTAACACACACACACACACAAACTTATTTCTAGGATAAACAACCCCCCCCCACACACACACACACACTTACTTCTAGGATAAACAACCCCCTCATGCTTTTATGGTAACTTGCTGCTACTAGCCAGACATACCTCTCAAACTCTTAGTGCAACAGATATGGACTAAGCCTGACAAAATGGGGGGGACAAAAGTCCAAAAATAGGGACAGATTTTAAATAATGCTCTTATAAACTTAGAAAGTTGCTAGAGTAACAGGGTTTGTGTTAACATACATTTTCTGAATGATTTGAAGTTTGAAACTCAAATATATATATATATATCATTATTTGGTGACTTCAATCCTCAGATTATCCCAGTGATGTGACAGAAACCTACAAATTTTATAAGGTACAGACCAAAAATATGAGGCAATCATCAGGACATTCTGTGAAAATCTGGACAGTTGAGAGGTATACAGCCAAATCAATCAGGTATAACAAAGTTACAGGTTACTGTGCATTCATATAAATGAGCCAACATGTATTATAATATCTTAGGATAGCAATGGTTATGCAGACTGTCTTCAAATGGTTGATATCAGTACTTATAATTCTTCAGTTATGTATAATTCCTCTTATATAAATGCATATGCAGCCAGGCACATTTTGAAGTTGAATAATGATTTTTTTTTTATTTCAGGAAATGAAGGGTATGTATGTTACTTTAGAAGGAGAGCGAGAGAGAGAGAGAGAGAGAGAGAGAGAGAGAGAGAGAGAGAGAAATGCAAAATATATAGTTTTGAACAGACGGGTGGTTCTAATGAAACACTGTCAGCTATGACTTCTGTCACTACTACTAACTAAAGGTAAATGTAATGCAGCTACCCTTTTTAACCACTGTTATTAAATTATCATTTAAGGCATGGGCAAATATGCATTAACAGAAATGAAAACAAACCATAACATTTTTTCATTTAAATGCATTATATATTACGTATCTTTTCTTTCTTTCTAATCATCATCAGTGCAGAATTACATAAATTGCTGAATTCTTGCCTTCCCTTAAACCCCACTCCTCCTCCTGAAGATTATTGTGTATGTATTGTTCCCACAGTTTCCATGTATTTCTATATTTGCTAATTCTCTTTTCTAAAGATCCATGTTCAGTTCTTTTATCTCTTTTTTTCAATACTTCAAAATGCAGTTGGTTTATGCTTTGATTTCCATTTTCTACTAATTGCTTTTGAGCAACCAATAGAATAAAACTTAATAAGGCCTTACTTTGTCTAGGCAATTTAGATCCTGTGTCCTAGCTGACAAGAATCATTTCCTTAGTTACAGCCATTTGCTTACCAGATATTTCTGACAGAGTACTCTGTAGGGATTTTTTCAATCTGCCAATGCATTACACTCCCAAACATATGTACCCAGTTCCTTTGTTCTTCCCCATCATGCATCCAACATTTGCTATCGACCCGAGGAAAATTTCTTAGCAGTCTACTTGGGGAGTAAAAATGCCTAGGCAAACACTTCAGAAGATTCTAAACCTTCTGCAGTTGTTATATACTTGAGAGCCATACATATGTATGCCCATTGTTCTCTAGTAAAATGCTTTTCCTGTCTCTCTTACCAATTTTTTCTATCCTCCTGTGATTGATTCTTATAGCTATTATGCAATTTTTATATGTCGTAATGATAGCCCTTTTTAATAGCAACTTCATATCTAGATTCAAATATAAACTTTACCAGCGATAACGTTTCTCTTTATATTCTACTATCTCTTTCTCTTTGCATATACTCTGATATCTATCCATGGTAGGTAAGGCAGTCTCTAGCCTGCACTCCAGAAATCTTCTTGGTCTCATCCCACACTATTACCTTTCCCTGTCTAATTATTTCCCCTAATACCTTGATACATTTGACAAATTTCTGCTGTAAATTCCAGCCCTCTCTTGTCTGTTTTCTGTACCTCAACTTACAGTCATCCTTATTGGCAAAATCTCATTTCTCCATTCTCATGTTGGCTAAGTTCTTAGAATACTTTCTGCTACTTTGAGAATAGAATATTCAGTATAGTTATTATTATTCCCCTTAAGGATCTCCATCCAATGTCCCTGTCCCTCTTTATTTCTTGAAATTCCCCTTGCTTCATCATCATCCCTTTCCATTTCAAATTATAACCTTATAGTCTTATGCTTGTGTTATGTATATGAGCCTTAACTGTGTAGCTCTAAAATAAAATTTCAAATTAGGTAACCCTAAGCCACCTAACAGCATAGCTAGTATATACCTATGAAACTTGTTCTACTGGAAAGGTCAACTTATCCCACTTAACTCTTGCCATCTTTCCCTCCCATATAAAGTCCTTCATCTCTTTATAAATTATTGTCTACAACGTCTCCTCAGTTTGATAAAAATATGTTTGACCCATATATAAAACTAAAGGGAGTAAAATATGTTCACTGCTTATATGAGACCATCCATAGCCATAAACAAGACCTTCCAGTTTCTTATTTTTTGTATTATCTTTTTATTCTCTTCCCACATATCCTTTGCTGCCATAACAAAAACCTTTTTAATCCATACTCCTAAGACTTTATCTTATTGTGTCCACATAAATATGGGTATTGCTGAACCAATTTGATTGTGGATATATAATTTGTGGCTACAACCTTTCTTTTGTCATCATTAAGTTTATATCCCGGAAAGTCTTGAAACCTTCTCAAAATGTTCCACAACTCTGAAATGTCCTTTTCTGCATTTATCAGGTACAAAATAATATACTTTATAAGTAAATCCAACTTTACTTGATAACCATACCAATTACATCCTTGCATTTCTGAGTCCTCGCCCCAGCAGCCCAATATCACAGCATATAAACATTAAACTTGCATTTATCTCACCTTTCTTCTCTTGTTATACCATAAAACCTATATGTTTTGCAACTAAAAGAAGTACTTGTTTATTTTAGTATCTTTAACACAGACAACAGTCACTGAAAAGACTCCCTGCACATTTAAAAATACCTTGACTGCACACTATACAAAACTGTTTTACTATATATATATATATATATATATATATATATATATATATATATATATATATAAACATGCAGTTTATACCATGAAAAGTTTTATACAAATTGTAATAAGAACAAAATTGTACTTAATTTTCCCTTTTAGTGTACTTCTAATCATTAATGACATAGAGTGGGGTATATGCTTTACAGTCCACCCACAAATTTAACAAAGTCGACAAAATCAAGTCTTTTTCAGACACTTTTTCTTGCAAAGCCATATTTCACAACTGTGATTGATGCTTTTTAGTCTCCCATTTAGTTGTTTACTTTAGTCTTGCTGGTCTTCTTCCTGTTCATCTCCATCTCCCAACACCATACTCTGGATCACATCCAAGGTAATCTTGATTCTTCTAGTCAACTCCTGTGCATTTTTTTTTCTCTCAGGCATTTTCCTTTGGAACATTGGAAATGATTTATCTGGCAAAGACTCTGTTTAAGATTTATTGTCAGAAGGATGAGAAGCAGGGTCCTCTTTTATTTGCCTGCTCACTTTTTGTTGGCTATTCTTTTTTTATTTCCTCCTTAGCCTGTTCTGTATACATAACTGTCTTTGATTCTCCAGGAAAAATATTCTGAATCTCAAGACAAATGCATGCAGCAGCTAGAATTTCACAGCTACTTCTCAACATTCCCTGATTACTGAGATAAATTTGCTTTTCTGCCTGGTGTACAGTGAATAATCATTTTCCACAAACACTATGCTGTCTCCATTTTTAATACTTTTCCCTTCTGGTTGAGTTTTGTCAGGATTAGCTCTTTCTGCTGATATGATTGCATATTTACTAATACAGGTCTTTGCTGCTTTGCTGCTTTCTTGTGGCCAGGTTTAGAGCATACATTTTATGTGCCCTTTCAATTAACAAATCCTGCTCTGGAATACCAGTCTAGTTGCTTATGTGTAGTTTTGTAAAATTAATACATTCTGTTCCTTCCAGTTTATCTGGCACAAAAAAAAAATCAGGTTTTCTCTGTGTGCTCTGCCGTCTAACTGTACAATTTTTGAAACATGCCTTCACGAGAAGTCTCATATTCAGCCAGCCATTTCTTCAATTCAACCTCCAATTTTTGCAGTTGTATCAATTCATGTGAACAGCTTGTTACATTTTTTCCAGCCTTTTGTTATTTAAGATGATATACTCCTTCAATTTTTCATTTATTTTAATCACATCTCAGAATACATTGGATTTATTTTTTTCCTCTAAATTAATGGAAGCCATCTCTTGTACCAAAGCTGAAGCATGAACTCCTTTTTGCTGAGCAGCTGCAAGATTTTTCCCAGCCAGTGTTTTCTCTTCATCTTTTTTTTAGATTATTTTCTTTCAGGTTCTCTAATTTTTTTTTTTTTTTTTGCTGGCATCCAGGCAGTGTATTAATAGCCAGTAACTGAATTTTACTCAAGCAGAAATATCACTGGCTGTTGCTTCTAAGTTTCTTTTTTTTCATACATGGAGAAATGAAATTAAGCTCTTGATCAGTGTGCAGCCATCTTGGAAGTCCATGGATCTTGCCAATGTTGAGAATTACTCCAGCTATCCTTTACTAGAAGTTTAGACTACAGACTGGTACATAAATGAAAACGAGCTTATTAATCCTGAGTAGCAGAAAGTTCACACAACAAACTGAGGAATTAAAGACTGAATAAGTGTTGCTAAATCTGTAAGATCAGCCAAACTTTACTTGGAGTACTCTGGAGAGCATATTGGAGTGAGACATCACTAGATGAAATTATGGTAACAGAGTACAGTCTTCTTTCCACAAAAGCCCCTTTCTTCACATCACTAGTAGGAAGTCATCCTTAGTTACTGCATGTTCAAAATTCAAACAACATTTTCCCCACAGCAAATGTACTCACCTTCTAGAAAGTTCCAAGTAAATAAGACAACATATTAACTGCCATGAATTAGATGTCTATTGGAGTGTGTGTGTGTGTGTGTGTGTGTGTGTGTGTGTGTGTGTGTGTGTGTGTGTGTGTGTGTGTATGTGGTGGTGTAAACACTTTCACTGTTAAAGTGCATTGCTGCTCTTTCCATATCAAATGTAAAGAACATGCCCTTAGAGGTGGGTATAGCCCTCTTAAATATACACATATAAGAGATGTGTTATTACAGCCTCACAGGTAAATACAAGGCAGTCAGTTTGCAGACTATTATAGGCATAGCCAATAATAATACAGTGACCATTGACCATTATTAATATTTTTAATCAGGATCTTGAAAACATTCTTGAAACTGAAAAATCATGCAATGACATTATGAAGGGTTGCACCCATAACCCATAACCTTCAGAAAATGCATGCTAATGTTAAACCTCTTATTCTAGCAACTTTCTAAGTGTATCTCTCTCTCTCTGTCTTTCTCTCTCTAACTCTCTCTCTCTCTCTATATATATATATATATATGGGTCTACTTCTTTTGACCTAACTTTCATTTGCCTGACACTCATTTGCCTGACCCCATTTGACTGAAATTTCATTTGCCTGACAAGTATTATTAGCAAGAAAATGGAATATGCACCCTTCCCCACTGCAGTGTGACCCTGGAGTTAGAATATATAGTTAGGGGGGTGGGGGGGTGGGGGGCATATGATATTGTTAACTTTTGATGTAATATTGCTTAGTAACAGAAAAGTAAGTGGGGGGCTTCGCCCCCCACACCCCCCCTAACTATATATTCTAACTCCAGGGTCGCTCTGCAGTGGGGAAGGGGGCATATTCCATTTTCTTGCTAATAATACTTGTCAGTCAAATGAAGTGTCAGGCAAATGAAATTTCAATCACTTGGTCTCAGGCAAATGAGTGTCAGGCAAATGAAAGGTCAAAAGAAGTAGACCCATATATATATATATATATATATATATATATATATATATATATATGTGTGTGTGTGTGTGTGTGTGTACATATATATCTACTTTAAATTCTTGAAAAGCCAAAACATCAAGTTGTAAAATGAGGAGACTGAAACAACGAATTTAAATTCATGAACGTCCAGACCGTCTTACGTTTTTGCCCCGAAAGGAGTCAATTGGCTAATGTGGTAAACTTTGCCATTTTCTGCACTTTAGTGCAGTCTCAAAGTTGGTATATTTATTTGGGAGGGGTTGGGGTGAGTGAATCCCCCCCCATCTTGGGTGGGTTTTTTTGCTTAGTTTTTTTTTTTTTTTTTTTTTTACGTTTTGTTGGCTGATTGTTTACTTACCAAGGAAAAATTTATGACGATCTAGAAGTTCATGAATATAAACTTTCATTGTTTCTGTCTCTCTGTTTTCCAACTCGACATTATGGTAATTCATTATTTTGTCTATAGATCCATATATATATATATATATATATATATATATATATATATATATATATATATATATATATATATATATATATATATATATACATATATAAAATATAAATGTATATGTATAATATAATCTCTCATGATTTTGGGTTTTTGTTCACCATTTTTTATGTTGATTCTTAAGCTTAGACATCGATAGCTAACAGGTAGCCTAACATTTCTAAAGTACAAAAGGTGTAAGGTTATTATGTTGTGTAATAACCCCCTACAAATTTCGCATGGGTTCAGCAGCTCTGTGGTTGATTGACAGGTGATTGGAGCATGGTATTGTTGACCTATAGACTGCATGTGTAGTATGGACTGAACAGGCTTTTATGTCTAATTATCAGTTTCCATATCTCTCAACTGTCCAAATTTTCACAGAATGTCCAGATTTTTACCTCAGAATTGTGGTCTGTTCCTCATAAATGTGTGGTTTTCTGGCAAATCATTGGGATGATCTGAGGAATGAAATCACTACGTAATTACATATATTTGAGTTTCAGACTTCATATCCTTTAGAAAATACATTTTAACACAAACTTTGTTATTCTAGCTACTTTCTAAGTTCATAAGAACAATATTTAAAATATGTCCCTATTTTTGGGCCTTTGTTCCCACATCATGTTGGCCTTTGACCACATTTTTTGGACTAAGAGGTTGAGAGGTGAGGTATGTCATTTTCTTCTGATCATGTTGGATCATACCTGGCAAACTCTTAGAGCAAGAAATCTGGACAAAAACCAAAATAACTGGTGGAGAAAAGCCCACAAACAGGGACAAATTTTAAATATTGTTCTGACAAACTTAGAAAGTTGATAGAGCAACAGATTTCTTTAGCAAGAATTTTTCCAAAGGGTATGAAATCTGAAACTCAAATGTCTGTCATTATTGTCTGACTTCAACCCTCAGTGATTTGCCATTGATTTCTCAGAAAACCAAAATTTTATTAGGAACAGACCAAAAATCGGTAAAAATCTAGACATTCTGTGGAAATCTGGACAGTTGAGAGATACACGTTTTATATGTTCTAGTATCCTGCAGCTCTTTTCCTCCCTTAATTTAATGGTATTTTTAATCGTGTTGCAAACTATATTATACTTGGTGGTGTGAAAACGCTTCAGTGATCTCATAAAAAGTAATGTGTGTGACAACATTTGGCTGAATTGCACTAGCTAGGAGGTATTCTGTAGGCTCCTACAACTTGACCTCTCGTGGGGAAACATTAATTACTAAGTGTATTTCTGTGCAATGGTGTAGCCAGGCATATTCTTTGTACTCTGGAATGTACATTTTTCCTTGCATCACTCAGAAGCATTGTAGCTTTTCCAGGCTATATTATAGCTACAACTGTCTAAACTAATTCCACTAACAAAAGATAAATAACCTACTTACACAGAGTAAAAAGTCCAAAGAAACCCCATGAACCAAGGTGCAGTAAGTACTCCAGATAAATCCAAACAAATCCCACAAGAAAAGGCAATGAACAGGCTCTTCTAAAAATGAAACAATATTTATTCAGTGTAAGCGCTTTTGTAATGTAATCATTACTTCTTTAGGCACATAAAAAGTACAAACTGCTTATTCTTTTATATATACAGATCATTAAAGCACATCCAATCAAATTGCATAAAAAATCCCGCCAAAATACAAAGTAATTACAAGGTAATTAGTTTAAAGAAACCCAGACTTACAAAAAACATATACAAAAGTGCCTAACTGATTCTAAAACTACCTAATTGCATTAACTCATTACGTGTGCATAATCAACTAAAAAAATTATGCATAGAATTCAACATATAAAAAACATTTTTTAAAAATGTATCAAAAAATATATTAAAAAATATATTAAAAAGTCAATGCTTTAACTTCCTAGCTTTTAATACTGTCTTGAGGGGGACCATATCATTTAATCCCGATCCCTGATGTGCTCCTAAACATAAAATCCACTTTAGTTCTGTGGATGCAGTACTGTTCAAAATATCACCCATCCTAGCACTTTCCAGTTCTACTTAAAGGACCTGAAACAAAAACTTATACCTATCACCTTCTAAAAGTATATGTTTAGCTATTCCACTATGATCTTGACCTTTCTTTGCAGAATACATGTGGTCCCTAATTCTTTCTCTGAGCCGACGATTAGTTTTTCCTACATAAAACTTAAAACAAATTTCACAATGAGCAATGTATACAACATTCCTAGTATTGCAATCAGCACTGCATTTAATCTGCCAAAGATGCATTGTGTCAGGATGCCTAAAATATCTAGATTCATCAACAAAAGAATGAAAAGTGCACATTTTTCGCATCGTGCAGCACCGCCGGGCTACGGTAAAACTATTCCAGGTGCCAGAAAGTCTGCTTATCAAATTCTCCCTTAGAACTAGCTGGTTTCTCAGTAGTAGCACTAAAATCTGATCCCCTGTGACTAGCACTTGCTCTAGAACCTGCAGGAAAGCACTAGGAAGCCTTAAACTGATACAAGCACTCAACTCTCCTTGTTAATAAGGAGAAATTAATTGTAGGCACTAAACAGCCTATAGGTTCATAGGTTCATAGGTTCATAGGTTTATACTAGGCTATCTGCCCTAAGGCATTTATAAGCCTAGCCCAAAGTTTTGTGGCTTACGCCACCCCTTATATGAAAAAATACTGTGCCCATTAGTTTGTTGTGCCTCTGTCCAGCAGTGACACAGAGATGATTCCCAGGGTAAACCTACGATCTCCCATCCACAGGTCAAGATTTCTCTTGAACAGAGCCAGCGAGGTGCTCTGCCTCACATGGACTGGGATTTTATTCCACAGCATAGGGAGTCTCTGAGTGATAAATCTATCCCTCCAGCACGTCCTATTTATATCCGTGATAAGGTTTAAGTTGCTTGCTCTAGTGGTTTTGGTGGATCTGGATTTTTTGAGGTGGAGCATGTCCATTAATTCCGGGTTGGACATGGCCTTGTATGTCAGGCACATGTCACCTCTGAGCAGACGGTATGCGACTGAATAGAGCTGGAGTTTCTTCAATCTGGCAGCATATGACAGATTTTGGAGTCCCTTTATCCTTTTGGTGAGGAACTTTTGGGGTCTCTCCAATTGCTGCAGATGTCGGGTGAGATACATCCCGAATGGGGCATTGTACTCGATCATTGGTCTGATAAGTGAAGAGTACAGGGGAACAATGACCTCACTAGATCTGGATGTGAATCCCTTCATGATCAGGTGGGCAATGTAGAAGGTCTTTCTAACCACTTTAGCAACGTGAGTGTCAAAAGAAAGGCCACTGTCAGCCTGGGTCCCCAGGTCCTGATAACCTCCTCTGTGCTTAGTTGATTGCCACCTATATTGTAGCTTGGGGTTACCTTGTTTTTTCCGAAGGGTATGACTATACATTTTTTGGCATTTAACTTCAGGCCATGGCTCTGGCACCAGCTATCTGCTTCCGTGAGTCCCTTCTGAAGGATATCCGTGTCCGATGCACTTTCCACTATGGCGCCCAGTTTGCAGTCGTCTGCAAACTTTGTCAGCCAAAGTCCTCCCATGTTGGCCTGTACTTCTGAGAAGTAGATGCCGAACAATAGGGGACCAAGGACCGAGCCCTGTGGGACACCACTTGTGACCGGCTTGGAGTCTGACATAGCGCCAGCAACTCTAACCCTGTGGGTTCTGTCCTTAAGCCAGTTTGCAACCCATCTTGTGACATATGGGTTTACATTTAAGCTGGTAAGTTTTTCTACAATACCCGAGTGGGGTATTGTGTTGAAAGCCTTTGCAAGGTCAAGGTAGGCTGTATGGACTGCCTTTCCCTCATCAATGGCCTTGGTGACTGCTTTGAAGAAGTCGACCAAGTTCAAAAGGTATGATCTGCCCTTGACGAAGCCAAACTGGGTCGGGTCCAATGTCTGCAAGTCCCCTATATCTTTGTTTATGAACTCCATTATGATCCTCTCCATAGCTTTGCAGACTAGACTTGTTAAGCTTATGGGGCGGTAATTACCAGGGTCCGTAGAGGCACCGCCTTTGTGGAGTGGGACCACAGTTGCCTTATGCCACTCCTTGGGCACGTATCCTGTGATAAGGCTGAGATTAAACAGCTGCCTTATGTGCGGGTTTAATTCCTCATTTAGCTCGTGTAGCACACAGCCGGGGACACCATCCGGTCCCATTGATGCTGTGTTATTAGCTTTAGAGAGAGCAGCTTTCACCTGCGCATTTGAGATGTCTGGGAGGCTACACTCCGCTGGGATAGTTATCTCTCCTTTAGGGGAGAGGGGTGAAGTTTGCACTGAACCTGTCTGCCAGTATGTTGGCAATGTCTGTGGGTTCAGTGATTTTTGTATCATTTTGGACTAATTCTGAGCATATCTGGGAGTTTCAACCCAGGTTCCTAACATAGCTGAAAAAGGCCTTATGATTGTCCTTTGAATCCATGGCAATTTTTCTCTCAAAATTGGCCTTAGTTGATTTTATGAGTGCTCGTATTTTTTTACTAATAATGATCAGGGGTGACTTCCCTTTTATGGATTTTGTTCGATCATGTAATAGCTTTCTCCTCTTATTGTAAAGTTTGTTAATGGCTGGGGTCCACCAGACTGGACGTTTGCCCTTTGTGGAAAGAGTCTTGGTTTTATTTGGGATTGCCTGATCCATGCAGTCCTGGAGGTGTTCAGAGAAGGCATTTGTAAGGGCTTCTGCAGCTTGGGTTGTGGTTTCCACTGGCTCAGGGGCCTTGAAGGATACCACACCAGTCTTGAGTAGTTTGAAGTTTGCTTTGGAGAAGTTCTTCACTGTGGTCTTTTTTGTTTGGGGTGGGGGCGGGATGTGGATTTCCAGTGAGATTAGTTTATGATCAGATCTCACCAATGAGGGATATACTTCCGGTGTGGAGCATTTTATCCCCATGTTTGTGATAATGAGATCTAGTATATTTTCTCCTCTCGTGGGAACAGTGACTAGCTGTTCCATGGCATTTGAATTTATGAACTCCAGGAACCGTTGGGCTAGAAAGTTAGGGCTTGAGTAATGTTCCCAGTCTATATATATAATTGCAAAATACCTTGCAAAGGGTACGGGAAAACAGCTCTTGTACTTTACAAAAAAGCACCCAAACAGGCATGTCCAACGGTCAGCTTGCAGTGATTTCTCCTGTCCACATGGTGAATCTGGGCATACTGGGGCAATGCAGCAACTGCCTCATTTACACAGACAGCCCTCTCCTACTACTACCCAACACTACAACCTGCGAGAGATGCACTTACATAGCCAAACTGGAAGCAAAGCTCTCTCCAGCCAAGATTGTGCTAGACAGTCAAGAGGAGAAGGTTAACACCTGCACTACACCTCAAGCAACACGTAGCTCTTCAAAACACACACCATCAACACCCACATATAGCAACACTAAACCCACATATGCAGAGGCCCTTAACATTAACCAGCCCAAGCAACAAGTACCTCCGAAGCTGAAACGCAGACAAACACCAGTCACAACCAAAGTGACACATAGCTCACAACACCAGTGTGCCACCCAACAACAGCCCCTAAGGCAAGACAATGTACCCAACACTTTAGTCATAGGTGACTCTATAATCAGGCACATTGATGTCCCACTCACCTGGCTGAACAAGGAGAAAATTACAGTCAGCTGCCTGTCGGGTGCCATGATCTGCCACATAACGTATGCACTTAAGTCACTCCACAACAAGTACAAATGTCCATGTTGGAGTGAATGACTTGGGACATACCTCCCTGGACTACATGAAAAGAGACATGGAAGAGCTCTCAGATCATGTGGCCCAAGCAGGTATGACCCTAGCCCTGAGTAGCATCCTGCCTTCGCATAGAATGATACCACAGTATAAGGACAAAATGGTTGACTTCAACAATTGACTAAGCTTCTGGTGTCATTCAAAGGGGATCCAGTATCTGTATGCCTGGGACGACATGATCGACAAACCATGATGCTTTGTCAGAGAGGGTCTGCACCTGTCAACCCTGGGATTCAGGTTACTGGCTAAAGCTCTCGCCACCCCTATAGTGCCTTTTTTTTCAGCAAGGTTCAAAGGACAAATCCACCACCGTAACAGATACAAGCATGCAAAATCTGAAGGTAATGCTATTCAATGCTAGAAGTCTAAACCTCAAAATGCACTCTCTCGAGGCACTCCTAAAAATGGAGAACATCGATATCTGTGCAGTAACTGAGAACTGGTTCAAGGCTCCATAGAGCACCCCTGCAATACCAGGCTACAACTCTTACCTCACTTTTCGGCCACCAAACCAAGACCGAAACAGTAAAGGTGGAGGAGTGTCCATATTCACCAAGGATATTCACACCTCCAGTCTAGTTGCCCAACACAATGCATCTGAAATTCTCCAGGTGCAACTAACACTAGGTAAGACTGCAATCCAAATTGTAGCTTGCTACACATCCCCCACCATGCCCCAAGATTCTCACTACACCTTTCTAAACATACTGGACAATATTAAGATACAAACAAACACCCTAATACTGGGTGATTTCAACTACCCTGCCATTAACTGGGAAAACTACTCGGGTACCAACACCTTTTCCCAGTGGTTCTTGGAATTCATAAATTCCAATGCCCTGGATCAACTAATCCATTGTCCCACCAGGGGCTCCAATATCCTAGACCTGGTCATTACCAACATGGGAGATAGATGCTCCATACCAGTGGTCAATCCCTCACTGGTTAGGTCTGACCATAAACAAATCACCCTTGACATCCACATCCCACCCCCACACCCCAATAAGGAAACCTCTGTAAAAAACTTCTCCAAAGCCAACTTCATGCTACTCAAGTCAGAAGTGACAAACTTCATGACACCCATGCAGATGGGAGCTGAAAGTTCGACTGCTGAATCCTACACTAAGGCACTGTATGAGCACATCCACTCGTCATGAATCATGCCATCCCAAATAGAACCAAGACGCTCTCCTCCAAAAAGGAACCCAATCTGGAGGCCCCCCTGCCATAAACAAACTATACAACAGAAGAAAGAAACTGCTGCAGAAAAGAGGAAAATCCCAGGATGCAAAAAACTCCCTTACCAGCCTCAGTAAGAAGCTGAGATCCCTCATAAAATTCTCCAAAGCTAGCTACGAAAATACAGTTGCCAAAGATTCCAAAGACAACCACAAGGCATTCTATAGTTATGTCAAGAATCTAAATGGCAATGCTCAGATATGCTCTGAGCTACAACAGAATAGCATTAAATATACTGATCCCAAGGATATTGCCAATATCCTGGCAGATTGATTTAGTACAAACGTCACCCCCCCTCTCACCCCCTAAAGGGCCCATCTCAGTACCAAAAGATTACCAAATTCCATTAATCACGGCCACACAGGTAGAAACCACACTCTCCAAAGCTAAGAATACAGCATCCATGGGACCAGATGACATCCCAGGCTATGTACTACATGAACTACAAAATGAACTGGCACCTCACCTAAGTGTCATGTTTAATCATAGCCTCACCTTAGGCTTCATGCCCACTGAGTGGTGCACAGCTACAGTTATCCCACTCCACAAGGGGGATCCACCTTGGATCCTGGGAACTACCGTCCCATCAGTCGGACGAGCCTGATCTGCAAAGGCATGGAACGCATCATCATGGAGCTTATAAACAAAGACATTGGCAACCTTCAAACACTGGACCCCACCCAGTTTGGGTTCATGAAAGGCCAATCTTGTCTCCTGAACCTGATTGACTTCTTCGAATTAGTCTCCAGAGCTGTGGACGAGGTTAAGACGGTCCACACAGTCTATCTGGACCTCACCAAGGCCTTCGACACCATTCCCCCACTCTGGAATCATAGATAAACTTACTAAGCTGGGTATAAATCCCTACATCACTCGATGGGTTGCCAACTGGCTTACTGACAGAACCCAGACTGTAAATGTAGCCGACTCCAAATCCAGCTCCAGACAAGTGATAAGTGGAGTACCTCAGGGTTCAGTCCTGGGACCGCTCTTGTTTGGCATCTACTTCTCTGAAATACAGGCCAACACTAAGGGACTCTGGCTAACAAAGTTTGCAGATGACTGCAAACTGGGAGCCATTATTGAATCCCGAAATGATGTGGATATTCTACAAAAGGGTCTTACAGAAACAGATGCTTGGTGCCAGAGCCATGGGCTCAAGTTTAATGCCAAGAAATGTATAGTTATCCCCTTTGGGAAAAAACATGTACCCATAAATTACCACATAGGTGGCAATACACTAAACACCGAAAGTGTGATGAGAGACTTAGGGACACAGGTGGACAGTGGTCTCACCTTCGAAAACCACATCGCCACAAACATCAGGAAATCCTTCTATGTGGCACACCTCATCACTAAAGGCTTTTCATCCAGAAAAAAGGAGGTCATTGTCCCACTGTACTCATCCCTCATTAGATCTCATTATAGAGTACAAAGCCCCATTTGGTATGTACCTCACAAGACATCTGCAACAGCTGGAAAGGCCACAGAAATACCTCACTAAAAGAATCACAGGCCTAAACTAGATGCCCTATACTGACCATCTAAAAAAAACTCCAGCTATACTCTGTGGGCATATCATCTACTCAGAGGCAATCTCTGCTTAACATACAAGGCCATGTCAAACCTTGAGCTGTTGGACATGCTCCACTTAAAGAAATCCCAATCCCTCAGAGCCACAAGCCCCAAGGATCTAAACCTTGTCATCACAATGAACAAAACATGCTGGAGGGATAGGTTCCTGACCCAGAGACACCCCATACTCTGGAATAGACTGCCCATACATGTCAAGCAGAGCGCCTCCTTGGCTCTCTTCAAAAGGAACCTTGACGATTGGATGGGAGATAGGAAATTCACCCCGGGGATCACGTCAGTCGCCCTGCTACACAGGGGTCCAGGGAAGTAAATATTGTGGGAAGAAATATCCAGGGAATTGTTATGGCTAAGCTTGTATAGGCCCTAGGGCCGATAGCCTAGTACCAACCTATGAACCTATGAAACTTGTAATGCGTGCATTTGTGCTTTTCTTTTTAATGGGCTATGTACTCTCTATATTTGTTAGGGTGTTAAACTACTGTATATTATTGTAGAGCTTTTCTCCCCAGGCCTCTGCTGAAAAAGGGTGCTAGCTGAGTCAGATTATCCCACTCAACAAACATCAAATAAATAAAAATAAATAAGTTGACAAGCACTGTAGGTGTGTTACACTGATATTGTGGCAATTATAACATAAACAATTAGCTCTGTTGGCAGTGCCCATGTAAGCATAGCTAGCTGGGCAGTATGAGGGGATGAAGATATTACATTACACAATAACCCATTCTTACAATTTGATTCTTTAGCTAAGAGATTGGGACGTTCGAAGTTTTCGTATATCCGTGTAAGCATAGCTAGCTGGGCAGTATGAATGGAAGAAGATATTACATTACACAATAACCCATTCTTACAATTTGATTCTTTAGCTAAGAGATTGGGACGTTTGAAGTTTTTGTATATCGGTGTAAGCATAGCTAGCTGGGCAGTATGAGTGGAAGAAGATATTACATTACACAATAACCCATTCTTACAATTGGATTCTTTAGCTAAGAGATTGGGACGTTTGAACTTTTTGTATTAAGTTCACACACTACCTCAATCTGTGTTAAGCATAGCTAACAGGACAGTATGAGGAGAAGAAGATATTACATTATACAATAACCCATTCTTACAATTTGATTCTTTAGCTAAGAGACTGGGGCATTTTAAAGTTTTTGTATAAAATGCTGTATTAAACAATAACCAATTCTTTGAATTTCATTCTTAAGCTAAAAGTTTGGATTGGAACATGTGAAGACTTAGCATACAATTGATAAATTACAACAACAATCAAAATAAAGTAAACCATTAAAAAGAAAGCTTTGTTATCATTATTTTCAATTTAAAGACTAGGATTGCAATTAATAATGTGGTAACAAAAACAACATCGCAGGTTTTATTAGTAAAATAAGAGAAGTACTTAAAGATGCGACTAAATAACTGCATCACTTGAAATTCCATCTCAACATACTGAAAAAAAGAAAGAACTAAGACTCATGCAGCGCTGCATCCTGGGAAATTAATACACAATTTGCATTCTTAGTTAGTAGACCATTTTGAGTTTTAAAAAGTAAATGTTTTAGTCTCATAGTATCCGTCACCCACAACTTGCAAAGTTACTAACACCAACATTTAAAAATTGCCCTTGTCTTTGGGCCTCATATCCTTCATTTAATGCATGCTAATATACGGAGACTCTGATTTCATGTTACCTGTAGTCTAACAGCACTCCTGGTGCATGTGTGACCACTCCCCTTACTGGCGTTAGTTAAGGGAGAACGCCCCCACCTGAGCAGTACCCCCCCCCCAAAAAAAAATCTTTCTTTGATTAAACTGCAAGGACTGGTGTATCTGTTTAAAGGCCTGCATCAAGGCACATGTAGTTTCAGTGGCCGCTTATTTCTGAGGTCTACGGTAATTTATAAAATGCAGTTTAACCTGACGCAGACAGAGTTTAGTTTTTAGTACCCATAATGCATCGCGTCCGTAGTTGCCACTCATTTGAGAACATTTAGTGCACTGATGTGAATTTTGATATAATGCAGTTACTGCGTATATTTTTTAGATTTTTAACTTCTCAGCTAATGATAGTGCAACAACTTTTATATCGCCGCATTGTATGTAAGGATTTTGCTCTTGAAATTAAACAAACGTTAGCAAAACATTGCAAGCGACAACTCCTGACATATTGCAGGAATTTTTGGGTTTTCTTACTTTATAGAAAGTTTTTTTGTGTTAAGTGGGTTGAAGTTGAGTAAAGCGGTTTAATATTTTCCATGCAATCCAAATACTAGTTGGTGAAGCTTTGTCTTTTAAAAATGGTTTTGAGTGTCTTTTTCATGGAATAATTCATGTATGTACCCCACTTCAAGCATTTGAAAAGCTGGCTAACAACCGTATGTGTGTGTGCTACTGTGTAAATAAAACGCAGCGTGGTGTGTGCCATTGTGTAAGTATCACGCACCGGCGTTCCTGTGTACATAGCACGCATCGGCGGGGACCTAACGATGCAAGCAATCTCTGGAGTGGGGACCCAACGATGCAAGCGATCTCTGGAGTGGCTTTACTTACGTGGTGGCACATACCCTGGAGGGCATAAGTTTTTAACTCCCTGCAAAATAAACTCGCTATTAACATGATAGTACAACTCGAGTTTGTTAGAATACAACAGATGTGACAAAAACCTCAATTCAAAGTCTCACATGTATAAGCAGCACTCCTAATTTATTTCTTTTATTTTACATTTGTTAACCGGGAAAGTCCGACTGGATACATGTCCATTTTCAGCAGAGGCCCAAGGAGAAACGTTCCACATGTGCAAAAAAAAGTGACACTCTAAAGTTGTAGTTGCATAGAAATCGACATTTACAAATCACTGACAATATATAGTCAAAGTTACATTAAAATCAAGCAACATTGTAGGTTTATGGCATGAAATATGCAGACATCATTTCACAGCTTTGAAGTGTATAGAAAGAAAAGCATTCACAGACTGAATGCAAGGATGACAGTCAGGAGAAAAAGGTGGTTAGTTAAGAAGGGAAGTTGTTGGAAATTACGTTTAGAGGGGTTGAAGAACATAGCCTTAGAATGGGTAGGATAACAAGTTATCTTCTTGGTAATAGTATTCTAATGGAGGTTGAGAAGTGCATGTAGTCTGGGTAGAGATAGGTTATTATTGGGTATTTCTCCTATGTGCGTTGTTTTTTTTCATATTATTTTTTTTGGGTTAATCTGGGTTTAGACATGGACATAGCCAATGCCTGTTTATATATTTCTTTAGGGATATTTTGAACTGGGGTAAGGAGGATGTAGTGGTTAGTTCAGCAGGGAGTGAGTTCCATTTTTTCCAGCAGAGTTTGAGAATAATGATTCGCCGGCTGAGTTGTTGGCTTTGGCAGATTGTACTAGCATTCTGCTGGATGAGCGGAGGAATGCTAGTTTGCTGTAGGGGGTGATAATATTAGTCAGAATGGGTGTACTGTTAGGTTGGTAGAGGATTTTATGAATAACTATGAGTTGGTTATACTGGAGCTGATTGGGTAGTTCTAGCCAGCCTAATGTGAGAAGATTCTGACAGTGATGGGTTCTGTAGGCTGAGCCTGTGGCGAATCTAGCTATATTGTTATAGCAGCTAGTAAATTTGTTAAGGTTTGATTTGCTTAGGTATGTGAATATGGGTGAGGCGTAGAGAAGGGTTGACAGCAGATGTGTCCGAGTTCTGGCAGTTCTGGCAGATGGGGTTAGGAATTGTTTAATCCTATACAAGGAGCCTATTTTTATGTTAACTGTTTTGATGGTTTTGTCTATATGAGCATTGTACTTCAGATTATTATTAATGATTACACCAAGAAGTTTTGTGCAAGGGTCTGGAGAGATTATGGTGCCATTGTTAGTTGAGATTGTAATAATTGGTAATGTTAGCTTACGGGTAGGGGAGAAAAGTAGTCGTTTGGTTTTGTTTGGGTTCCGTAGGAGACAGGGAATATTGAGCCAGTCCTCTACTTTGTTGAAGGTGATTTGGGATAGGGATTGTAGTTCTGTGGGGGTGGTGACAGAGCAGATAAGCGTGGAGTCATCTGCATACTGAATACATGTAGCATCTGGGATAACTTTGGGTAGGTCATTAATGAATATAGAGAAAAGGAGGGAACCCAATATAGAACCTTGGGGGACTCCTAGGGTGACGGGTAGAAGGGGGGATAGACTGTCTTTCCATCGTACAGCTTGTTGTCTACCATGCAGGTAAGAGTGGAACCAGTTGATTACTAGGTTGTCCAAAGAAAGTGATTTTAGTGAGTCTAGGAGTAGGTGGTGATTCACCATGTCAAATGCTTTGGATAGGTCGAGAAAGAGGGCTGAGGACAGCTTATTCTGATTATGGTTTTGATTTCTTGTGTGAAAAAAGGAGAGAAGGGCAGTAGTTGTACTATGGGCAGGTCTAAATCCGTGCTGGGATGGGGCTAGGAGAGTATTCTGAATAAGGTGAGTTAGAATTTGCGTATGTATGCATTTTTCCATTATTTTGGCTAAGGGAGATAGGATGGCTATAGGTCTATAGTTAGAGAGTTCAGTGGAGAGTCCCCCTTCATGAAGTGGAATAATGTGGAAGGTTTTCCAGATGGAGGGAACGTAGGATTTGTGGATAGCACGATTGATTAAGATGGCGATAGGGTATGCTATTGCATTAGTGGCCTTTTGTAGAAATTCTGCAGGAAGTAGGTCTGCTGCCAGGGTGGTGGGTTTTAGTTTCTTTAGTAGGGATTTAATATAGTCAGTGGGGATAGGATCAAATTTGAAGGGAGGCACATTTACCTGAGTGGATGTGGTAGTAGTAGAGGTGTTGGAAGATAGATTATTAGCTAGTGACTGCACTGTTTCTGTGAAGAAAGAATTAAAGGTCTTTGCAACACATTTAGGGGGTAGCTGTAGGGTAGCTGAGGGGGTGGGGGTTGACGATTTACCTGGGTGGAGCAGTTTATTAAGGCCTGACCAGAATTTTTGTGGTTGATTTTGGTGCTTTTGCTGTAAATTGAAATAGTAATTTTGTTTGTCTAGCACAATGGACTTTTTTGCCTCGTTTCTCATTTATTTGTATGTAATGTGGGCTTGTGGGGATTTGGTGGATCTCCAGGAGGTCCATGCTGCATTTCTAGCAATACGTTTTTGTCTCGTAATATTGGTTAGCCATGGAGCTATTTTGTTTTTGGTTCTGATTGTTTGTTTGGGAGCATGCCTGTCTAAGATGGCAAGGAATCTAGCATTGAAGTCTGAGACTGCTTCGTCAAGGGGAAGTAATTTAAGATTGGACCATTTGCATGAGTTAAGTTCGGCCTGGAAATTAGTCAGGTTAAAGTTTTTAGTATTCCTAAGGGTTTTAAAGGTGGTTTGGTGAGGCATGCCATCCCTTTTTCTAATTATATAGGTTAGGAGGTGGTCACTCATGTCCGCAGGTAGGGTGCCTGATTTGTATAACTGGGGTTTGTTAATATCCAGTCTAGGATACTTTCCTTATTGTTGTGCTTATTGATTTTAGTAGGGGAAGTAATAATCTGGGAGAAGCCATGCTATGTTTATAGATTTGTGTTTGTTAAGCTGGACTTTTGTGATGATTGTTTCAGAGTTCCTAGTTATCAGGTCTTGTGGGGTACTTATTGTGGATACTTCAAGAGTGGATTTATACAGGATGGCTACTCCACCACCTTTCCTACCTTTCCGGTCAAGTCTTTTTATATTGTAGTTGGGGGGCATCATTTCATCATCAGGGATAATGGGTTTGAGCCAGGTTTCTATAAGGCGTAGTAGGTCAGGGGAGTGCATGTCCAGGAGGGCATACAGATAGTGAATTTTCTTATTTATACTTCTGATATTTAGGTGACAGACTAGTAATGAATTAGGGGCATCATATGAGCTTCGTAAGTTAGCGAGAGTGCCATTTGTGGAGTTAGTGGTAGCAGGTGACTTTTGGGCCTGGGTTAGGGTGGATATCGCCATCGGCTATGAGGTTAGGTAATGTCCTCCTTATGAGTTTGTGAAAGTATTTAGTCCTAGGGTTTATATAGGTAGCTCGTATGGGATGGAGAGGTTTTGGAGTAGTAGAATTATAGAAGAGGTGAGGTAGTATTGGCGTGGGGTGGTGTGGTTGGTTGGTTGTTAGTGGTGGTACTGGAAGTAGGATACTGAGAGCTAGGTAGGTAGCGGTATTCATAGGCAGTGAGAAGATAAAGTATTACAAGTGGGGGTATGAGGTAGTAATGTGGTCTAGGTTTTGGTAATAAGGTGGGAGTTAGTGGAGACATTGTGGGGTAAATAGTAATTGGGATAGAGAGTATGGGTGGGGAGATACAAGAGAGTGAATTGTGGTGGGTTGGGAGTGGGGGGTTGGGTGTAAAGAAAGAATGTGTTGTAGTTGGTTGATTGTGATGTGTGAGGATCGCAGAGTAATGAGGGGGTGTGGTTAGGTGAGTATAAATGTAGGAGTACTGCGGGCAGGTGTGAATTTGGGAAAGGGTAGGGGAGCGGAAGAGCCCGCAGGGTGAACAGAGCAGGTAGAGCCAAGGGAAGGTGAGCTTCAGGACAGATTGGGTTGGGAACAATCAGCTGTGTGGCTAGCAGGGCAAGTAGCCAGAGTGCACAGAGGGAAAGTATGGGCTGAAATTACTAGAGGTGGGAAAGCAGTTATAGTAATGGGGGAGAGGGGTAGTAAGTAGAAGTAATAATTAAAATATACTGGATAGTTGATCAGGAGCTGCTTGTAAGGCAGGGGATATTAGGTGTAGTCAGGCCCCCATCTAGTGGCCAAACTTTGTAATTACAGCAAAGTTCCATGTAGTACCCGGAGCTGGGAAGCAAGAAGTGTGGCTTTACTGTAGCTAGGAGAAGGTCATAGAAGGCTAGATAAGTGAGTCCAGAGAAAGGGATGAGTGGCTGCTGCAGTACCTGTTAGAGCGCGGGTCTAACCACTTAGCAGGGTTGTGGGACTGACATCTAATGTTAGCACAACTCAACATTATTCATAGGTTCATACTAGCCTATCTGCCCTAGGGCATTTATAAGCCTAGCCAGAGTGTGTGTGGCTTTCACCACCCCTTAGGATGAGAATACTATACCCATTAGTTTGCTGTGCCTCTGTCCAGCAGTGACACAGAGATGATTCCCGGGGTAAACCTACGATCTCCCATCCACTCGTCAAGATTTCTCTTGAACAGAGTCAGTGAGGGGCTCTGCCTCACATGGCCTGGGATTCTGCTCCATAGTGTAGGGAGTCTCTGGGTGATGAATCTGTCCCTCCAGCATGTCCTATTTATATCCGTGTTGAGATTTAAGTCTCTTGCTCTCGTGGCTCTGGTGGATTCGGATTTTTTGAGGTGGAGCATGTCCATTAATTCCGGGTTGGACATGGCCTTGTATGTCAGGCACAGATCACCTCTGAGCAGACGGTATGCGACTGAATAGAGCTGGAGTTTCTTCAGTCGGGCAGCGTATGACATATGTTTGAGCCCCTTTATCCTTTTGGTGAGGAACTTTTGGGGTCTTTCCAACTGCTGCAGGTGTCGGGTAAGGTACATTCCGAATGGGGTGTTGTACTCAATCATTGGTCTGATAAGTGAAGAGTACAGGGGTACAATGACCTCTCCTGATCTGGATGTGAATCCCTTCATGATCAGGTGGGCAATGTAGAAGGTCTTCCTAACCACTTTGGCAATGTGAGTGTCAAAAGAGAGGTTACTGTCAACTTGGGTCCCCAGGTCCCTGATAACTTAATCCGTGTTTAATGGATTACCACCTATGTGGTAATTAGGGGTTACCTTGTTTTTCCCAAAGGGTATGACTATACATTTTTTGGCATTTAGCTTAAGGCCATGGCTCTGGCACCAGTTATCCATTTCTATGAGACCTCTCTGGAGGATATCTGTGTCTGATGGAGTGTCAATTATGGTGCCCAGTTTGCAGTCATCTGCAAATTTTGTCAGCCACAATCCCCCTATGTTTGCCTGCACTTCAGAAAAATAAATGCCGAACAAGAGGGGGCCCAGGACTGAGCCCTGTGGGACACCGCTCGTGACCGGCTTAGAGTCTGACATGGCACCAGCAACTCTAACCCTGTGGGTTCTGTCCTTGAGCCAGTTTGCAACCCATCTTGTGACATATGGGTTTACATCTAAGCTGGTGAGCTTTTCTATGATGCCCGAGTGGGGTATTGTGTCGAACGCTTTTGCTAGGTCAAGGTAGGCTGTGTGAACTGCCTTACCCTCATCAATGGCCTTAGTGACTGTTTCGAAAAAGTTGACCAAGTTCAAGAGGCAGGATCTGCCCTTAACAAAGCAAAATTGGGTAGGATCTAGTGTCTGTAGGTCCCCAATGTCTTTATTTATGAGTTCCATTATGATCCTCTCCATAGCCTTGCAGACAAGGCTCGTCAAGCTTATGGGGCGGTAATTTCCAGGGTCCGTAGAAGCACCGCCTTTGTGGAGTGGGACCACAGTTGCCGTACGCCATTCTTTGGGTACGTATCCTGTTGTAAGGCTAAGATTAAACAGCAGCTTTATGTGTGGGTTTAGTTCCTCATTGAGTTCGTGTAGCACACAGCTGGGGACACCGTCCGGTCCCATTGATGCTGTGTTTTTTGCTTTAGAGAGAGCAGCTCTCACCTGGGCATCTGAGATGTTTGGGAGGCTAGACTCTGGTGAGATAGATATTTCTCCTTTTGGGGGGGGAGGGAGAAATTTGCACTGAACCTGTCTGCCAGTATGTTGGCAATGTCTGTGGGTTCAGTGATTTTTGTATCATTTTGGACTAATTCTGAGCATATCTGGGAGTTTCCACCCAGGTTTCTAACATAGCTAAAGAAGGCCTTGTGATTGTCTTTTGTGTCTTTAGCGATTTTTCTCTCAAAGTTGGCCTTGGATGATTTTATGAGTGATCGTAGTTTTTTGCTAGTATTGATCAGAGATGCCTTCCCTTTTAGGGATTTTGCTCTGTCATGTAGTAGCTTTCTCCTCTTGTTGTAGAGTTTGTTTATGGCTGGGGTCCACCAGACCGGGCGCCTGCCTTTGGTGGAAAGGGTCTTGATTTTATTAGGGATTGCTTGATCCATACATTCCTGGAGGTGCTCGTAGAAGGCATTTGTAAGGGTTTCAGCAGCGTGGGTTGTGGTTTCCACTGCCTTGGGGGCCTTGAAGGATACCACTCCAGTCTTAAGAAGTGTGAAGTTTGCTTTTGAGAAGTTCTTCACTGTGGTCTTTTTTGCTGGGGTTGGGGGCGGGATGTGGATCTCCAGTGAGATTAATTTATGGTCTGATCTCACCAATGAGGGATATACTTCCGGTGTGGAGCATTTTGTCCCCATGTTTGTGATGATCAGGTCTAGTATATTTTCTCTTCTTGTGGGAATGGTGACTAGCTTGAGTAATGTTCCCAGTCTATGTTTGGATAGTTGAAGTCACCCAGTATGATGGTGTTTGGAGAGACATTCATACTCTCCAGTGTCTTCAGGAAGGCTGTGTGGGTTTCCCGAGTTTGAGAGGGTGGTCTGTAGCATGCTACAAACTGTAGGGCAGTTTTACCTATGGTTAATTGCACCTGGATGGTCTCCGATGCTTCGTGCGTTGCCACTAACCTGGAGGTGTGGGTATCCTTTATGAATATGGATACTCCCCCTCCTTTTGTGGTTCGGTCCGTATTTTGGGGCCGAAACGCATGATATGAGGTATAACCTGATAGTGCTGGGGTGCTCTCAGGAGCCTTGAACCAGGTTTCAGTCACAGCACAGACATCGATGTTCTCCATACTGAGGAGGGCTTCGAGGGCGTGCATCTTGAGGTTTAGACTTCTGGCATTGAGCAGTATTACCCTTAGTTTTTTTCCATTTTTGTTTTCTAGGGTGGTAGGTTTATCATTTGAGCCTTGCCTAAAAAAGGCACTATGGGGGTGGCAAGAGCCTTTGCCAATATCTTTGATACTTTGATTTTAATTCCCTGGAAACTGTAGAGGTAAATCCTTCAGGGGTAGGTTTAGCAGGACCTTGGCAGTATAAATGTGGCTTCTTTATCACTTCCAGCAGGTTGGAATTTACTTTCTGCATAGGGCAGGGAAGCTAGAGAGAATGTGAAGAGGAGACGCAATGAGAAAAAAGGACAGCAACAGATACCAGTTTCCTGTATAGGCAGCATTAAAAATATTTTACAATTTGCAATGTTAAACATTTTAAATAATTTACAATTTGCAGAGTTAAACAGGGATGTGTAACTTTATATTAGTTAAAAACCATGCTTCACCATAAGTTTGAACTAAATTACAGGAAATCAGGTAAGTGTTTCTTTGTGTTTTGTTGAAGACTAAAATTGCAATTAATAATGTAGTAACGATTATACAAGGTAACAGATTTTACTAGCAAATAAGAGTAGTACTTAAAGGTGCAACTAAATAACTGCATCACTTGAAATTCCATCTTACCAGTTGAAAAAAAAATTGAAGGAAATATGAATAAGGAAGTGCTGCATTCTGGGTAATCAAATAAACCACTTTTGTTCCTTGTCATTAAATCATTTTGATTTTTAAAAAGTAAGTGTTTGACACTCATAGTACCGGCTTTGTATTAGAACATTACCCCACTGCGATTTTCGTGCAGGAATGGGCAGGGTCTACATGACTGACAGGGCTGAGTGACAAACCATGCAGATTATACAGTGTCACAGTGAATATTTGTAACACAGCCTTCATGCTTTTTTATCTTATCTTTAGATACAGTTACCACAGCAGTAACAGAGATTAAATAAAGTTATCCTTATTTTCTACATTTGTAAGTGCACCGTGGAAACCACCACATGTCCTGGGTGTCTTACTTGCTTTGTCACTTTGCACTTAGTCTTTACCACATTACTGTGTTGTAGGGTAAGAAGCTGGTCAGAAGGGCAGTATATACGCAGTACCGACAACTTCCTGTTTTGCACTCCGGACCCATAACCCGTGGACTCCTCACCTTTCTTTGGTATAATGTTGTGCAGTAATTGCTTTTGCAGGGGGGCAAGAGCCAGCTCTCTTTAAACATTTTTCTGGAGATAAAGCAACAAGCAATATTCTGAGGCAGTGGGACAATAAATACATACAATAAATGCAATAAAAAAGTCATCCCAGAAAGGTCACCACCCACACCTTTACAGAATAGGAATTTTAAGTCTGTGTAATAGTTTTTATATGTGCAGCATACTATGTGTTCGCACCCCTCTCTTTTAAAGAATTGTAATTCTTAGCATAATAGTTTAATACTTTTGTATAAATGCAGTGTATTCTGTCTTCATTTGAATAGGTAAATCTGTTTGGATTGCTATAGCATTTGTAAGTACACGTTCTGCCAAATTATTTAATCTAAGATCTAATTTATCAAAGCTTTTGATCACTGCAAATTGAAAATCCTGGTACCAGCAAATAAGGGAGAAAAGGCTTTATAGTGAAATAATTTATTTATTTATTTTATTTTACATTTGTTAACTGGGGGTGTCTGACTGAGCCGAAAATTACAGCATACTCATCTTTCTGAGGATGGGTTTCTCATGTTTATTCAAAGCACTTTTCAAAATAAACGTCATGAGCAAAGTGCTGGGCGGGCTTTGAGCGGTCCTTGCTACTGTGCATCTGGTGGGGTAATGTTCTAATACAAAACCTAAGATACTATCCGTTCACTAGCCCAAATGTAACAAAACTGACACGGTATATTTTTACTTTGTTTGGTAGCCTTGGTTGTGCGGTATATATTTACTTTGTTTGGTAGCCTTGGTTGTACGGTATATATTTTCTTTGTTTGGTAGCCTTGGTTGTGCGGTATATATTTACTTTGTTTGGCAGCCTTGGTTGTGCGGTATATATTTACTTTGTCTGGTAGCCTTGGTTGTGCGAGGTGCTAAATGCCAGGTTACCCAGAAACAGCATAAGCACGACACCATAATGTAGGTAGCTGCTCTTCTTACAATTAATATTGTTGGATGATTTGTGAATTAGTTTGCTAATATGTAGCGTTAATATTTTTCTTTAGGTTTCATTGGGATATGAAGAAGAAGCTTAGGGTTACCACCTGTCCCACTTTGCGAGGGACAGTCCTTCTTTGGGCAGTTGTGTCCTGCAAAGAAATGGAAAAAATGGCAAATGTCCTGAGATTTTAGGTTCATAAGTTGGTACTAGGCTATCGGACCTAGGGCCTATACAAGCCTAGCCATAACAATTCCCTGGCTATTTCTTCCAACAATATTTACTTCCCTGGACTCCTGTCTAGCAGGGCAACTGATGTGATCCCGGGGTGAATTTCCTATCTCCCATCCAATCGTCAAGGTTCCTTTTAAAGAGGGCCAAAGAGGCACTGTGCTTGACATGTATGGGCAGTCTTTTCCAGAATCTGGAGAGTCTCTGGGTCAGGAACCTATCCCTCCAGCATGTTTTGTTCATTGTGATGACAAGGTTTAGATCCCTGGAGCGTGTGGCTCTGAGGGATTGGGATTTCTTTTAGGACAAACATATTTCCTATATTTTATGTAATAGTTGCATAAAAAGTTATTCTGTATCTGAAACACCTAAATGTTATAAGAAACAGAAAAAGCAACTAAAATGCTACAAGAATAAACTTTTATTTTAGGCAAAAGAGTAAAGTTCTGTCTTTTGTACTGGCCATGGGTATGTTTTTCCCTGCAAAAGCTGACGTTTGCACCAAAAATGTCCCACTTTGGGCATTTGAAAAGGTGGCAACCCTAAAGAAGCTGAGTTATAAAAAAATAACTCACTTACAGGTTATTTGCGCGTATTAATACTACAAATGGTTTTAAGACAGCAGAGAAAGTTAAAAAGCACTGTGTAGACTATTTTCCTAAAAAACATAACAACTCACTGCTATCTGTTTTAAAAAAGGCGTTATTAGCACCCTGACTAGAGAATGAATGCTGTCAGGCAGGGTACTAATGTGTAAAGTGGTGCAGCAGAAAAACTAGCCCGCTCCTTGAGGGCAGCATTAAGGTTCCATGGAACTCCAAGTGTAGCGGAGATAAAGGCCTCCTTTACTATATTCTTGCTAAGCAGTGTTTTTGTTTAGCGAGAATAAAATTAAATACAGAATAAAAAACAAGTGTCTTGTGTGTTTATTTGCGTGCATGAAAGTGAGCCATTTTATTTTACATGCCTAAGCAAAACCTATGCCCTCCAGTGTGTGTGCCAACATGTAAGTAATGCCACTCCAGGGATCGCCTGCGTCATTGGGCCCCCGGTGCGTGTTATTTACACAGTAACACACACACACCCTGGCGCGTGTTATTTACACAGTAATACACACATAGGGTTGCCAGCCAGCTTTTCAAATGCCTTTAGTGGGGTACATACATGCGATTTTCGATGAAAAAACATACCCACAGACATTATAAAAGGGCAAAGCTTCACCTATTTACTTTGGACATGCTTCACATACTCGCGTCTGGGCTGCACAGAGCAGTTTTTGCAATATGCACTTAATACAATCTTAAAACAATGTTGTCATACATTGATTACAAAATAGTTAAAATACTTTCACTTATGACTATACACTCTTTTGTTTTATTAACCAATAAACTTATAATAACGATCATGAGTTAATGAAAGAATAACATAGCAACTTTTCTTTAATTTCAAAAGCAAAATCCTTACAAACAATGCGGCGATATAAATGTTGTTGCACTATCATTAGCTGAGAAGTTAAAACATCTAAAAAATGTACGCAATAACTGCATTATATGAAAAATCCACATCAGTGCACTAAATGTTCTCAAACGAGTGGCAACTTCTGGCGCGATGCATTATGGATACTAAAACTAAAATCTGCATCAGGTTAAAACTCTGCATTTCATAAATTACCCTAGACCTCAGAAACAAGCGGTCACTGGAACTATTTGATGCCGTGATACAGACCTCCAAGCAGATACACTAGCCCTTACAGTTTAATCAAAGAAAGATTATCGGATGGTACTACTCAGGTGGGGGCGTTCTCCCTTAACTAACGCCAGTAAGGGGAGTGGTCATACATACAATGCACCAGGAGTGCTGTTATACTACTGATAACAGGAAATCAGAGTCTATCAGTATATTATCATGCGTTAAATAAAGGATATGAAGCCCCAAAATAATGACAGTTTTTAAATGTCGATCTTAGAAAGTTGATAGTATAATAGGTTTTGTATTAGTATGCGTTAAATAAAGGATATGGGGCCCAAAGACAAGGGCATTTTTTTATGTTGGTGTTAATAACTTTGCAAGTTGTGGGTGACGGATACTATGGGAGTAAAACATTTACTTTTTAAAACTCAAAATGGTTTAATGACAAGGAATGCAAATTGTGCATTAATTACCCAGAATGTAGCACTACATTACCATAGTTTTTTATTTTTTTAGTGTGTTGAGATGGAATTTTGGGACGCTGTTTTTGTTACCACATTATGAATTGCAATCGTAGTCTTTAAAAGAAAATTAATGGCAACTTTTTGTATGCATTATATTTGTTTGTAGTAAGAGTGTAATATTTTTTTCGTTGTCGAAAGTGTTTTTTTAATGCTTGGTAAAAGTTAATTGGTTGCAGTCTTTCTGCTTATTTATATTGAATCTGGTTGGGTATTTCTACTGTTTATTTCTTAAGATTGAGATAGCGTGTGAGCTGTATAGAAAAGCATGTTAGTAAACTTCCCACTTCCTTAGCTTAAGAATGAAATTATACTTTTAGGTTATTGTGTAGTGTAATACCTCCTTTCCCTCATACTGTCCACTGCCCAGCTAGCTGTTTACACGGGCACAGCCAACAGGCCAGCAGAGATAATTGTTTATGTTATAATGGCCACAATATTGCTGTAACATACCTACAGTGTATCATATCATCAGTGAACATATCTACAGCTTATCAACTTATTTATTTTTATTTGATGTTTGTTGACCGAGATAGTCTGACTGAACTAGCGCCCTTTTTCAGCAGAGGTCTGGGGAGAAAAGCTCTACAATCATATACAGTAGTTTAACACCTTAACAAACATCATAGGTCTCAACCTCTTAAGTGGCCAATGTGGAACACAGACCCTAACAATGTGTGACAAATGGTCAAAATGTGGAACACCCTATTTTCGCACTGCGCGAAAACGTGCCATGGAGCATGGTAGAACTGTAACATTCAATAACACTTCTCAGATCCAAAAACCTTTGTTTGATAATCTACAATACCATAACCACACCATACGTAAATGAAAGAGCACTCAGAAAATGTAGTAAATGTGATTTTTATTTTTTGTAAACAGACATATTGCAATTCACACAAAGTTTAGACCAAGTTAAACATCCTATCATACGTCTGATGTAGACTTATTGTATGCTGCTGTGGCTTTCTTGGCTGCCTCTAAAACATGTTTTGGCAGCTTAATATCACAGACATCCAGTTCTTCATTCATTTTAACTGCCAACAAAGAGTTCAGTGTTTTTACACTCAGAGACTGACGCAGTTCAGTTTTCACTTTCCGCACCATACTAAATGCTCTTTATGCTTGTGCATTAGAGTGTGGTAAGCAAAGTAGACTTATCATTAGCTGCTTAAAGAGTGGCAGTTTCCCTTCAATGCAAAGGTCCCTCAGAAGGTGTGCCCAATACTTTGATACACATGAGTGGGGCCCGTCTACTGGGCCTGTCAGATTCCCTGTGTCCTCTATCTGATATTGGGTAAACTCGTCTATTAATTGTTCAGCCTCAACATCATTCACACATACACCCAAACGGAAGCCAACATATCTGACAAGTCCTGAAGAAATGTTCAATTTTTTGGCTGGATTAATAAGTAATGCGGCATCTTTCAGTAAGTGATCCTGCATGGGAAACTTTTTTAGCATTTTCTGCAGCACTGCACCATAAAAAGCTGCAACTTTTTTATAAAAGTTAAATTCAATGACTGTGCCGGCAGTATCCTCCTCATGGCTGTTTATGTACTGCTTGACTTCATAGCCAATACGAAGTTCACCATTTGGTAGAACACAGCTACTGTCAGTCAACACTGACACATCACTGTGTTTGATTAGTCTGACAGCAGATGCAGGTCTGAGGAGTCTGCCAGCATACTGCTGCAGGAGTTTATGCACAGTGGCATGCAGTGTCAGTAGCTGACTTTCTCTACTCTGAAGCTGTATGTTGAACTCCAATAAGGGTTCCAGTGCATACTTAAGGAACATAAAAATCATATGCACTTCATGACTCTGCAAGTTTTTAGAAATTAAGTCAATCTTAGCAGATCTTGGCTCTGCAGACAGAAAATAGGAATTTAGAGCTGGCCACATGTCCAGGGTTCTGTTAATAACCTTACCAAGACTGAGCCATCTAGTAGGTGCATGTCTAATGATCTTGAGGGGGTCAGTATCTGTGAACAAAGCAAATTCCTGCAGTTTGTGTTGTCTTTGTGCACTGGAACTGAAATGGCAGTACAGATCTGATACAAGTTCTTCAACTGGTGAATGTAGTGCTTTTACAGCAGCCTTACTACAGAGATCTGCCAAGTGGCAGAGACACCTCATGTTTACAATTGTGGGCTTCACCTCCTTTAAACGCGACAGCACAGAATTGTGTTTTCCAATCATTGTGGCAGCATTGTCTGAAGAAAAGCCCACAATGTTGGAAACTGGAATGTTACATTTTCTCAGGCTGAACATTAAAGAATCAAACATTGCTTGCCCAGTTCCTGACACACATTCTGGCATATCAAGGAACCTGGTCACATTTTTGCTTGCCTTTTCATCAAGGTAACCAACAAGGATGACTAATAGTTTGTCATCTCCCATGTCTGTGCTTTGGTCCATATACATATAGAATGGTGATTTCTGGCAGGCTGCTGCAGCATCATTCTGGTAATGAGGCCCCAGCACATCCCGTGCAATCCATGCTGCCTTTGTCGCTCCACTTGTCATTTTACGGAGAACATCTTGATCCTCTCCACACTTCTTCATAAATTTCAGGATGTGTTCTCCTGCTGCAAATGATAAGTTGTGTTTAGCAAGGAGAGACACAAAACCAACCTCTGCCTCAACCACCTTTGTACTTGCTAAATTCTGTGGTCCAAAGAAATCCACCATAGATCTTCCAGCTGCATGCTTGCAATTCTGCCTGTGTTTCTCACTGTTAGCATGTCATTGCAGGTCATGTCATCCCCCATGACGGATTGTGAAATCTGTGTTACAAGTTTTGCAGAAGGCAAATTTCACTCTGCGCCTACTCATAGAAAGCCAGTCAAAGGCACTTGCCCAACTTGGCTGAAAAATTGTGTATCTTCTCTTCTTTGGGGTGTGAGCTGTATCTATATCCCCGTCCTCACTATAGTCTGGGTAATCTATACCTAGCAGGTTTGCAAAACACAGTGGTGTTAAACAATGAAACAAATGGGGCTACAGTGCAGAAAGGAAAATTAGAAGATGTCCTCAATATCAAAGATATAAGACAATAGGGTCATAACCTACCCATATCACTGGAAGTTTCCTGACTTTGCACCCTCTTCTCTTGCTCATCTCTGCTCCTTTTGTTTACTATAAAGGCCTGCATGCTTCACTTCCTTGCCTCAATGACACTTTCAGTCCTATGGTGCTCACTTGCCCACCTAACCAGTGTTGCAGAAGGGAAGAATGACTTTCATGACATTTAGTACTCCAAGTATCTTTGATTATATCTCAAAATCCATGCCAAGGAACACATCCAGCTTAACAAAGGCACTTACACACATCATGACAATACTACTTGCAAATACTACTTACATTTTACATTCACCACTTTAGATGTGGTCTACCCCTGTCCTACAGCCAGGTGTGTGCCTGGCAAAGATGCCTAAAAAGGTACTTAAAACCAGGGCCCTCTGTACTTTTATAATAATGCACCATTTAAGACAAAGAATGCAGGATCAAGTTACACAAAGTTCTACTGAAAACAAATCTGGATATGTTACAGCATCTCATTACTAAAACTCACTTTTGACATCCATCCTGACATACTTCTCAACTTAGTGCAAGTAAACTGGACAAAGCCCAACACAAGAAGGACAAGCAGCACAGACCCCGGGATTCATGAATCTTGCGCCAGGTGCATGCATAGCGTAGGCGTTATAACGCCAAATATGGCCGCCGAGCGATTCAGGTACGATCCAATTCCACGTGCACTACTGGCGTACGCCAGATCTGCGCAGCCCCCGGCGTAGGTATGCTAATCACCCTATGTGCAGTGTGTCACCATGCAAATAAAGGCATATAGCGATTCACGAAGTGGTGCAGGCGTAGCATAAGCCCACGGCAATGTAAACCAAAAAAAATTTGGTTTACATTTTCCCAAACATAACATCGGAGTAATGGAAGAGTGTCAGACCCAGGTATCACACTGTTAACATATGCCAATGGTGAAATACACAGACAATGGCATAAGAAAAGATGCACAACGCGTAAATAACAACTTAAATGTCATGTCCACAGTAACTCACATCAGAACCGCAGGACATGTGTGCGGAAGGTGCAACATAATGAAATAATATAACAATGTTATAAAATAGCATCGTAATAGAAATCAGGTTTACAGCATAATACACCATGGTATGCATGGAACACCACAACCACGGTGCAAGGGTTGCCAAGGACTCGCGGCAGTCTTCGGCGTGGTAACTATGAATTAGTAGTCAATGCCATGCAAATGAGGCAGATAATACTGAATCGCAAATGTCCCGCCGGAGTAAGGTTGTACCACACGGCGCAGCGGTAAAACACCGAGGAGTGGCTCAGAGGAAATACATGACATCTGCAGAGGGGTGTGCCACCGTAGCAGTAAGCACATTGGAGCATAGCAAACCTGGGCTGTACATCGCTAATCAAAGCTGCAGGACCGGGGTGTGGGGTAATAGTTTAGCTGAGAGCACACATTGCGCGCAAAAGTGCATGTGTACGAGGATGACAACGTTCCCGAAACCTAGTAATCTGACGCACGCCCCGCAAACAATATCGGAAACAGGAAGGTGATGTGAAGAATATAAGGAAATGCGGAAGAAGTGTAATTGGAGTACTAATGAGCAATCAACACTAATCAACCCACGAAGGCCAATTGACGGCAGCTGACAACTCTGCATGCAGAAACCTGCAAAATGGGATAGGGGAGGCATATGAATGCAAAGAAAGTAGGGGAGGTAGCAGATTGCAAAGATAGAAGACCTGACACAGCAGAGCAAAGCAGACTGGCAGCACAATGGCAGTAGCACACAAAACGCATGATATGCCATGTCCATGAAAGTACAAATGACAGTGCTCTGCAGGATGCATGCCAGAAAATGGTAGGTGCAACGTGCAGAAATAGTAAGGGAAGGTCGAAAGGTAATCCATGGCAGGCAAAAGTAATTCAACACCAAAGGCAACACCGTTGTAGTTCCATCGGTAAAACACGGAAGATAACCCTTAGATACGGCCGTACAAACACACCCTATGACATCATCGGTATGCACAGCACAATAGTATAAAGTGTGAATGCACACAACACACAGCCGTGTATTCCCAAACACCGCACCATAGGTGTAAACACATGGGGAACTTTTAAAATGTACATGTTGGGTGCTGCCATAGCTGTGATCCATCAGCATGTGTTAGAGACAGACGGTGTTGTGGAGGAGGATGCCGACAACCACTGCAGGCCTCGGAGGAGAAGGAGAGTGTTCAGACCAAGGGTAACCTACCAGGGGCTACATGACCTGGAGATAGTAGAGCATTACAGGGTGGACAGGGACATGTTACAGCAAATAGTGGAGCTGTGCCGGCCACGCCTGAGAACAAGAAACAACAGAGGAAACCCATCCCAGTGGACACAAAGGTATGTGTAAGCTTGCGAATACTGGCCACAGGTACCTTTCAAAGGCCAACTGGAGATATAATGGGCATCTCACAGGCATCAGCATCCAGGGTACTACACCAGTTCCTGGATGCCATGTTACCACATGCCAATGAGCATATATACTTCCCCAGATCTCAGGAGGATTTGGCTAGCAATATGCGCCACTTCCACCGTGTGGCACAATACCCGGAGGTACTGGGTGCGATAGACTGTACGCACATACAAATCAAGTCACCACCTGGTGAGCAGGGTAGACGCTACATAAACTGCAAGGGATTCCACTCCATCAATTGCCAGATTGTGTGCAATGCCCAGGGCATTATCATGGATGTGTGTGCTGGCAGCCCTGGAAGCTACCACGACTCCCATATCTGGCATGCCTCACAGCTGTATCAGATATTTGTCAGGGGGGACATCCCACAAGGCCATCTCGTGGGGGGATGCTGGCTATGCACTGGAGCCGTGGATGATGACTCCCATCAGAAATGCACACACACACATGCAAGAACGCCATAATGAGGCACACGCACAAACCAGAATAATCATAGAGCGTGTGTTCGGGATGCTGAAATCTCGGTTCCGGTGCTTGGATACATCTGGTGGAGCCTTGCAGTACTCTCCAGGCACATGTGCCCACATATTCATAGTATGTGCCATGCTACATAATATGATCCTGCGGAAGCAGCTGCTGCAGGGACATAATGGTGAAGGGCCACAAAGCCCACCACAATTGCCCAGGCCAGTCCAGGCACAGAGGGTTCCAGACCATGAACACACTGTACCAGCCCCAGTAGGCAGACGGAGGCGTACCCAATATGCCTACACCTTGGCAAAGAGGGAACGTATAGCACATATTCTGACAGCGAAGGCCCCATGGACTGACACCTCCCCACCTGCACACACAGTGAAATGGACGGCACACAAACATGACCACCTGTAAATTGTAATGTATGGGTGGCCTTATGTGTGACTCCTACATAGGCAGCCCCCAAACACTGTAAACCCAACAGCCAGTGGAACATGTAACGCCAACACCTGAACAGTACGTGAGTCCTACAGCATATGGCGTTGCTGTGTGCCTGCCACGTTCGCCGCAAGATGTATATATATATATATATATATATATATATATATATATATATATATATATATATATATATATATATATAGATATATATATATATATATATATATATATATATATATATATATATATATATATATATATATATATATATATATATATATATAGAGATATATATAAATATATATATATATATATATATATATATATATATATATATAGATATATATGTACACATATACATATATATAATACAGATAAGAAAGGGAATTAGAGGGATATACGGTGACTGAGATGTATCCAGCGATATCTGTAAATATTATAGATAGTGCAATGACAATCTGAACATCCGGGAGGTTCAAAATAATAGGATACCGCCAACCATGGAACGTGTAACATACCGATATGCATAACCGCGAGGCTGAAAGACTGACAGAACACAGTACTGTAACAGTACATGCGCGTGTAATAGTATGATGATATGAAGGGAGAGTTAGTCACCGCTGCCGGTGTTGTGGTCCACGTAGGTACTGTGTGCAATCGTCCCTGTGAGTGCCGTAGTATGTGTACGTGTGCGTTGAGGGTGCCATGTGCGTCGCTGTGTGAGTGTAATGTGTGTATGTCTGCAACATGTGTATGTTGGTGCCAAGTTAGAGGCAGATCAGAATGTTACGTGTAGGCATACGGTAAACTAGCCTCAGGCATATGTTCACTACTAGTCCCAGAGTAGTAGTGACAGCCCCACCCTGGCTAGGTGTGTCCTGACATAGAACGATACAAAGTGAAAATGTTCCAGATGGTAGCACAGGAATATTTCCCATAAGAAATGTAAAAGACGTATGTAATAGTCATGCCTGTATGTACGACACTGATATGTCACACAGCAATAGGTATGTATCGCGGAAAAAAGTATGTGCTAACTCAGTACTGACCGTGGCTACGTGTTGGCCCGTAAACACCGCTGTGTGTTCCACAAGTGTCAAACAATTCCCATATGAATATGTGGCAACCACTGGCAAACAGGCTATGTCAACAACATGACCACAATGACTGCAAATATCTGGGACAGAAAGACAAGGGATAGTTGTCACGTACACATAGCCGCTGATATACCACATAAGTTACGGAGGTATACATGCATCAAGCTCACCTGCAGATGATATCGAACCTTAACAACAGCCCAATCTACAATCCCATAACAAAAGACTATTAACTGTTAACTCTCCAAGTAGGGATGGAGCACACAGACAACTATACTGTTTATGTAGAGATGCAAGGCCCACAAACCGTATCCGTTACGTACAACCACCGATATCCCCCACTGTAGATAATAAAGGAATACAAACCGTAATAGCAGCACAAACATACAGTCAGTCAATGACATCTGCATAACCACAACATATCGCGTGGGAGACACAATTAAAGGCGGATGCATAATTGCATGCGTTGTATAAAGGAAAAAAACAGCCATGTTACAGTTTTTGAATGCAATACTCCGTTATCATTCGTCGGCAGGACAGGTACACCCACATGTTGAACCAAATACTACACCTGTCACACACAATCCATGGGTGACATGAATTCAAAATATACTTGTCCCTATGCATAGCAGTTGCAGTTACACATAACATAACACAATACAGACCATCTCCACGAAGGTAGGGCAAATAGCCAATGCCCAGGTGGAGAATCCAATTATACCCCAGTGTTGACGCATAATTTCTGAATGGAGTAGATGCACAGGTGATATGCATGTAATTACTCACTGAGGAACAGCAATTGGTGGGATGAATTCACATGTTGCAGGTATTGATGTATATAAGGATGACTCTCAAGATATTCAAACCGTATGCTCATACTGAAAAAGCGTCGTACTATCAAAAGTACTGAAAACAAAAGGAAACGACAAAACAATAAACTAAACAAAATGAAACACCAACAAGGTATGTAGAACACACGATATGTAAGGTTGTGTAACGCATGATCTGTATTAATAAGTTGCACTGTATGTGAATGGTGGTTGTAATTAATTACACTTGTCCGTAATGCATAAAGTGGTGAAAGGTAGTTATGTAGTGATGTCTTGCTGAGCATACCAACGCTTGTAGAAATCATGTGTACAGCATTGGGACATTATGTACACAGCAGAGACACCACAAGGGATGCTACAGGAGGGCAATAAAGAGAACAATGCCATACCACACGCTGTTGCTGGTAGTGGATGTCCAACAAGGAAGTGCCATAGCAGGGGATAGTACATGTATGTATACTGTCACAGCACGCATGTGTATGGGCATATACCGTTGATGACATATGTAAGATGTAGCCGACGTGCAAGTATGCTCTGCATTAGGGGATACTATGTGAAATATGTGTAATGTATAGTTGTCTAGGTAGATATGACAGATATCCTACACAGTATCACAGGCATATCATGCATAACACAGGTATTGCCTATTGGTATGTACAATAACAGGATACATATGGCCTGTAGGTATGGGACATAGTAGTAGCATGATAGCTACTCTAAATGGAAGGGACACCAAGTAACCATGCACAAAGGACTTGTAGTAGCTGCACAGGTGCATAGTGGGCTACAATGCAGTCTGGCAAGTCCATGTGTAAGCACATGTACAGTGTACACAGTAGTGTCACCTCTCCATGGTAGTGTCCTGTGAACAGCAGAGGCAGGTGTCAACTGCACCTCTACACAGTACAGCTTCTGTGGTGATACCAGGACTACATGTGTCACCCAAACAGCAAGGGAGGTATCACATGAACAGTGCTACTGTGTGTCCCTGCGGGATGTACACAGGACCTATGTTCCACAGCATGGTGTGTGTTAGGTTTGTGGATGTAACACAGAAGCACAGCCCATGCAGTGTGGTGTGTGTGCACATATCCAGGAGCATTTCGTTCACAGTGCCCACCGCAGATGTCATGTATGAGGAGTATATGCATCAATAATGTGGTGGACCTGGGCTGTGTCAAAGCAGAAGAAGACACCCCTGAGTATGTGGTATGCAGATGTGTACAGATGTGTTGTCCGTAGTTCAGCCGCATATGTAAACTGTCTGAGCTCAGTAAACATCATGGCATGTCAATGTTGTGCCATGTAAAGCTGTAGCTGTTGTTGAAGTTACACCATAAATGTGGTATTGTACCCTTGACTGTGTGTAGATGTGTGTAGTTCACAGGTACAATGGCTACCTATGTACCAGCATCACACACAGTACAGATAGGTGTGGCCTTGAAGAAGGATATCCATGCCACAGTGGAAGACGGTAACCACAGGACTGTGTGTGACATATGTGTGTACTGCAACCATGTACAATGTGATATGTATGTAGGGGACCACTATCCATGTGATAGTCAGTAGGTGAATGTTGTTATGCAAAGGTGATGTGCATGCACCTTGTGTCATGCATCTTGATGCCATGATACTCATATGAAGTATCTGTCACACTGACACCCATATGGTTGGTATCAGTATGAGCTGGTGGAGTAATAATGGCACTTGGTATGTAGGTGTTTGAAATCTAGGCATGGACAGTACTCTGTGACAGCATGTTCTGTATGTAAGCATATAGTGAACATGAGTGGCCCTATGACTGAGGACTGTGTAATGTAATATGTACTTGACATGTAGTAGGTACTATGGTATGCTGGCACCACTGTGTTTACTGCCCATGAGCCATATAGCATAACATCCTGAGACACAGGGTATGATGTGCAGGTGGATGTGTATGTTGTCAATACCAGAATGTGGAATGGTGCTGAAAGGCAATGTGAGGACAATGTATGATGTGTTGACCTCTGTACCATCATCAACTGCCCTAGCAACTGTATGACAGGTGCCCAGCATGTGTATGTGCCTTGCTATGGCATTCACAAGCCCAACCCGGGTGCTAGGAAAGGACTGGAGGCCATCAATGTCTGTGGGAATCACGTTCCTGATGATGTGCCCCATCGCCATGCAGAATGGTCCAGTCAGGAGTGTATGACTATAGTCCCACTCGTGCAATGCAGTGCCACCTGTGTGTAGTGAGATAAATGCTGTTGTGCGGCATTCAGGGTCTACAATGTCCGACAAAAGGCTAGCAGTGAATATAGTGGCCTGGTGTGGAGACATATACTTAACAGGTTGGTGGGACATTACAGCCAGGGACATTGGAAGGTGACATTGGGCCAGTGTCCCAGGACATATTGTGTGTATGTCAGTACTGTGTATGTGACCACAGGGACACTACAATGTTCATGTACGGATTGCGACCCTGTAGTGAGTGAGAGGGTGTATTGTCGGTAAGTACGCCATCGCCTGGCACGTTGCCAACATTACCTCGGTCTGCAATGTTTGGTTGACTGTTGTATGTGACATTAGATGTGGATGTTGCCAAAGAATACTGACATACCACCACAATGCCTGAGGCCCCACACTGCAATGTGTGGCAGTCATATTTAGGTAGCTAGCCTTGGAGTATGTGATGATGGACCTTGTGGACCCACCATGGCTGACAAGTGATGCACCCCACACATGTGAATGTACACCACTGTGCAACAGCCTGTACCTGTGGTTGTACATCATATGTTCATGGAACATGACCACCACAGTGGCGTCTGTTATCTGGTCAGTACCGCCATGTCTCTGTGTGGAATAGCATGATTCCTGCAATTGTGTACATGCTACTGAAGTGCACTGTGGTATGTGTCAGCATATGTATGTGTAGTGTCCATCTGCTCGGGTGTCATGATGTTAACAACTGCTGTCAGCAGACATCTGTAGTAGTTGTTGTAGTACACATGTTCCGTGTATGCTGTGATGGGTGTGTTTCCAGGATGTGGCTAGCAAGGCCGTGTAGCATATGTTTTGAATCCACATGGAGGTAGTGTTCATGCTAAGGGTAGTGTAGGTATTGTATGTGTTGTGTATTGTTTTATCCAGCTGAGCGGAGTGCATGACTCAAGCATGTGTAGGTACATGGGTGTCTATCCCAGGGAAGTGTGGGTTACTGTCAGCACACATCAGTAGCAGCTGTCTGAGGCTCAATGTCCACTATAACAACACAGAAGGTATGTAACCTGTGGTGTAAAATGTCGACTGTCGCTTGTTACAATGTGTATAGCGGTCACAAACACAGTTATCTGCACATGGAGCACCTATTATGCATTGTGCTAAGCAACTATCCAGGATGTGTGCAAAACACTGTGTGATGTGTGAACCCCTCATCTGTGGGTGTTCCGGTCCAGGTATGTGCCTGAAAGGTACGGTCCGTGTACAATCCGTCATCGCAGGTGTTCTGTGCAGAGCATAGAGGCAGGTCCCAGTCACTGCGGAGATATGTGAGCGGTGCAATAGTATGTGTGCCTCGCTTGTGTGAATCACAGTGGAAGATGCAAGCATTGTTCCACATGACCCCATGTCGTGCTTGCCAGTTACTGCCCTGCCGGTGACAGTTATGTGAAACTGCCAGAGAGGCAGTATTGCATGTCAAGATGTACATGTGTGCTCTACTCCCCAGGCTGATGGCTGCAGGTCATGCGTGCCACAGCATTGTGTTTGACCTGGACTGTCATAGCAGTCAGATACCACATGCCTGTACAATAACAATAGGAGCATAGGCAACTGTTGCAGTGACACAGTAGGTCAATGTACAGTGTTCTTGTGTCCAGACCAATGCCAAATGTACACCATGGCTAGACACACACCCAGAGGGCTATAACACCGGTGAGCCATTGCATGTCCCAGCACACATAGTCTGTGTATTGCCATCACAGGGCAGTCACAATAACATGATGTATGAGAGATATATTGTACCAGGTGATGTGTCATGTGTGTGTAGGTTGAGTTACAGAGGTGTTCACCCGTCCGCAACATCTAAGTGCATAATGCCTTGTGTAACATGATGTGTGGAACTGCATTGTGATTCACAACAGAGTCATCCGTGACTGGTGTGTTGTGAATGTTGTAACCCATGAGTCTGCGGGATATACACTGGTGATGTTGGCTGCCATGATAGGGGCCACCAGTGGTGCCTACAGTGGTTATACAGGCATATTGCATACGTTGTTCTTGCAGGAATGTCCATTGTTGTAGATGATGTGGGACTACGTGATGGTAGGTGTGTGATGTGAATGTTACACATCCAGAAGTGACCGTCAGGTGCAGTCATGGTTGTCGACAGCATCACCCCCATCCACAGCTGTCAGCACCCTGTCCCCAAAATGAGTAACAGTAGCCCTCGTGCTGTGACTAATGTGCAGATCGTAGAACACCTACTACTGGCTGACTAACAGTGTCAACTAGGAAGGGTATATGATGGCTGAAATATGCTGCTCTAATGTATAAATATGATATCCCAATGAATTACTATGATTCCCATCTATTAAGCCATGGCTGGCATGTAAACCATGTACAACAATGAATGTGTGACAGACCCTTCCAATGTGGAACCTTGATGAACATACACCTGTTAGAACACCAAATGAGGTACGTTGCATGTAATGATGTACAACTGACAGCTATGGGCACAGCATGGATGCAGAAGCACATCACCCACAGGCTGTACTGCTGTATGTTGGTAGGTGAGCATTGAACGAGTACATATGACAGTTGCTGTATTGCCACATGTATGACATATCCGTCATATAGGAGTAGCACTGGTACGTGACAGTTGGACATGCCTGTACATATGACCATGTCCCACAGGATATGTGTGTTAAGTGTGTACAACACCTGTCGTACCTTCAGCAAGCTGTGAAGTGTATGACTGCCAGTGTACCTGTGTGACATGCTGTGCAATGGGTGCAAAGGTAATCAGTAGTGCATTACATGCTCACATGTCCTGCACAGGTGCATAGCTTGACCATACAATACATATGGGGTGTTGGATAATAGCAACCCACAAGAGGTGATGAGTAAGGGTGGCAATGCACTATCACCTTTCTGGGTAAGGTGTGCATGTCCATGACACATTAGCACTTGAGATGTTAGCAGTACAGCTGTACAGGCGGCATGTATATTTGATTACAAATACCTTTGCGTGTTCCACCAGTGGCCTGTTGACAGACAGACATCAACACAATGTGCAAGAGTGACATGTGCACAGCACATCACCGCTGGCTACAGTAGAACAGGGTTAATGTGTTGACATGTGCACAGAACATCAGCGCCAGCTACAGTCGAACACAGTATGTGTTGAACCCCACCGTCATTGTAGCCCATGCCACAGAGAGAAATGTTATGCATCTGTGTATGTACGGCTGGGAATGGACCTGACCTAGCAGTATAGCTGTGTCAGTGTTGTGAACAACATACTGAATGGGCTGTGTGTGTGAGGTGTGTGTCATAAGTGTACGGTCTGATGGATGATACCAGCATTGTCACCGCTATGTGAACATCCCCGTCCCCATAAATGAATACCTAGGCTGTGCTCAACACCATGGTCACTGTGGAAGGGATGGTGCTGTGCGGTGCACCTGCCGACATGGTGATGACAGCAGGCACCGGAGGTAGTCATATGAGGTACCCATGTCAGGTCAGGGTACCATCCATGTGCACGGGATATCACCCTGCGGGCATGTACAGCACTATGTTGAACAATATTACAGCACATAGCACCTGTAAGGGGTAATGTTTATGCATGGATGTGTGATACCAGCATGCACAATACACACCCCCACCATGCAGCATGCTGCCTACCTTGCAGAAGGACATTGTCTACACCATAATGATGGACGTGCGACATGTCCATATACCTATATAAATGACATATGTAATGGACAGCCACCGTCCTAATACTGGTTTTCCACAGGCTGGACACATCCCTGTGCCATATATGTGATATACCCTGCCATACCATGCAACCCTGTCCATCAAGGCTGCACGTGTCATCACAGTCATACATGGTGTGATGGCCACATGGTACATGCACTATAAACTGACTGGATCAGTAATGTGGCACTGATGCACCTTGTGTTGTCACAATTGCTGTGTGACAGTGTGTAAAACGTGCGCGCACATGCTATGTTTGACCATCCCTGCAAATGTCATATGAATAGACATTGTCCCATGTGTATCACATGTGCAATACAGGCGAGCCATGGCAGGATGTTCAACACCCGTACAGTGCTGAGTAGATGTATATGGCAAAACACATGCATGTACAGGTGTCCATGTGTATGTCTGCAGTGTCACTGCTGAAGTCCATAACGGCTGCATCTGTGTTGCTTTGTGACATATACACAGCATCCAGGTGAACAGTAGTACTGTGGACACATCGGGCCAAGTGCAGATTGGTAAGAACACAGGTGCAGGCGAGTACACATGGCCACAGCAAGTTACCATCTACATGGAGTATGTACACTGTAATGAGTTGACACAGAGATATGATATGATATCCACTGCATAACGGTGTGACAGGTGTGACAGAAACACATCAGCTGTGTCAGTGTCATGATGCTTTTCAAAGATTACTGTGCAGATGTAGTACATGTCATAGCAATGTATGTTCAGCGGTATGCCAGTACATCAGTGAGAATGTGACCTGTCACCATCATTATGTCTTACAGATAATGCCACGTTCACGACTCCCAGCCTTCAGCAGCCAGGAGGATGATGTCATAATTCCATTGCTCCATGACAACTATGACGTGCTGTTCAGCCATGTGAAACAGCATGCTCAGCAGCGGGATGACCTGTGGCAGGATATACGCAGGAGGATGAATGATGTGGGTGGCAACAACTGCACCTACCAGCAGGTACGCAGACACTGCACGGACCTGATACGGCATGTGAAACAGCGTGCCACTGCAATCGCCAGAGAACAAGGTGGAACAGGTGGTGGGCCACCAACCCAGCCCCCACTCACACACACAGAGGAGCTACTGGCCAGTCTGGGGACACCCAGGGAACAGCATGCGGAAACACTAGCTGCCATCGTGGAGGTGGGTGTCTCCCAACCAATGAGCCTGGAGTTGCCTGGTAAGTCAGTCCTGCATATGAGTATGATATCCAATGTAGTTGCAGGTGTCACTGTACATCATGTAAAGTAACAACACATGCCAGGTATATGGGCACACAAGCTGCATACTACAGTATGCTACATTGTGTATGCTGACATGTGCATACCATATGCTATCATACAGGTAAATGTGTTCACATGCACAGTGCAACCTGTGGCTGTCATACAGTCATGGATAATGTTTCTACTGTTGTGTCACCCCTATACAGGTACCTCTGGCGTGTCGCACAGACATGGGTCCATCGCAGGTGAGACTGTTGTCAGTATCAGGCATGTTACAGTGTAGAGTTATTTGCCATGTGGCCAGGTATAACATGCACACCTGATTTTTGTTCCAGTCACGTTATACAGGTTGCACCACCAGACATAAACACATGCCACCCATGTGCAATAGATACAATCGTTATTATACACCGGCATGAAACCACAGTACCTGTCAATGTGATATGTGCGGTCAGCTATGCATACAACGGTGGAGCTGTTCTACAATGGATGCATATGTAGTATGCATTGGAACAACATTTGTGGTACGCACACAGTACCACACATTGAGCTGTGATATGGGCAGCACACAGGTGTCACCATTGTGACATATGCCCCTGCATTGTGTGCACACATTGTGACATGCCACCCGACATGTCCCAAGCATGTGGTGTTCTGTCTGCAATATTGTCACACCATCACATGACCTACACCAGACATAACAAACATCCACACTGTTGTCTGCATAGCCCTGTGGATTGTGACAACTCTGACATGTATGGGTGTATGTCACATGGGACACCACAGACACGTGTACAAGATGCCCATCACACACAATTGTCCAAGACCCGTTCACACATGGCCATGGGTGATAGCCACAGGCATGTTGCCACATAGTACTTCTGATGTGGATAGACCCCGTTGCACATTGTCCACACATAGTGCAATCATAGCCATAATGGACCACTTGTACATTTGATGTGTTACACGGGACAACCGGAATGCCTGTCTGCAGCTACCGGAGGTGTCACCGATGTCTACCATATACGATCTGTGGAACAGCATGACTGTGTTGCAGTCATGGCAATGCAATGCGTCCATGTTATGCATTGCACAGCAACATACATGCATCATGTTGCCATGCAATGGCACAGTGCCTGTACTCCACACTGTATAGCTATGTACATGGCTCACACTAACCTCACCTGCACATGCACATTTGCTAAACATGCATTCTATCTGTAGGCTGTACACACAACACTGCACTGTGAAGCCCATTATGATGCTGTGCATGTGTCAGGACACCATTGTGTCAAACATGTATACATGTTACTGCACATGTCAGCAGATTACATGTCAAGGTAACGTCAGCCATGTGTACTGTTAACCTGTTCGTGGCCACATGGTGTATCACGGTGATGCATGCAAACTACCATGATTGTGTGTACTGCATGACTACTGATATGACACCTGCTTGATGTAGTGTGCACCCCAGGGTGGTATGCATACTAACACTATTAATGCCTGAGCTGCATTCCCTGTGCTGTAGTGCAGGAATGCTGTATGCCATCTGAAATATCACATGCATGGTGTGTCTGTGTGTGTCTGTGTGTGTCTGTGTGTAAAGTACCTTACAGTATTTCTTTGCATTCACAGGTGGTGTAGGTGCGTTACCCTCCTGTGGTCCATCTGATGTTAGTGTCCCCACAGATACTAGCGGTGATGACCATATGCATGAGGTACAGGCAGGGTTATCAGGGGCTGAATCTGTGCCATTGGTTACCATCCCACCTATGTCCCCCTCTTCCCCACACAGTTCTGATGCCAACACATACCACATCACCGTTGCCCATAGAGGAAGGACAGTCAGCGTCTGTTGGCATTGAACAGGAATGTGTGGTGGCTACAGAAGGTGTGACTACACACCATGTTGCCAGTGTAATGACTGGTGATGTGCCACACAGGCATGTGGCTGGTGCTGCTCGTAGGAGGACCTCTGGCAGACATGCACCTGCAGTACAGGGCGCAGCAGCTGGTATCACCAGACGCATGTTCCAGACTGTAATGGCGGCACAGGCATGTGCAGAACGGCAGAACCAAGAAGGGCAGAGGCTGCAGAGGGCTGCAATCCGTACCCTAAATGACAACATCCAGTCATTGGCAAATGCTCAACAGCAGATTGCTAATGTACTGGATAGGCGATTAGGTGAAATGGTTGGAATCCTCAACCAAGGCATGGCAATCCGCGAGCGTGAGCTGTCTGTGCTGGAACACCTGGTAGGGGTGAGGCGTAGGACACGTGGGCATAGGCCAGCAACACCACCTAGTGTAGGTCGACGTGTGCGTGCCACCTCTCATGCCCACTCACATAGTGCCGGTAGCAGCAGCAGTGCAGCTGGTGCAGCACTGTCCACACCAGGACACAGCAGGCCACGTGGACGTGGCCCTGGCCGGTCCCATCGTGGACACGGTTCCAGCGGACATGTGTCATCGGACAGTAGCCACTCTGTACCTCCACCTGGTAGTGCCCGTGCAACCCCAGGCAGGCACAGGTCACATGGCCGTGGACGGACACAGTGAGCTGTACAACCTGCACTGTACAGTCTGGGGCTGTCAATTATACCCCATGTAGGCATCACATATGGCTGAACTGTGTACACACATACCCACACACAGCAGACACAACTGTAGGGCTCCACCACATCCACATGCATTCTGCACAGACATGTCCAGTAAACTCATCGGCCCTTACACACACACATGATGTTATCCATTGGTGCAGCCTATGCCCCTGGCAAACATATCACCCTGTGCATATGATGAAGCCTCTGCCGCATCCCTGTCATCCACACCATCGGTGCAGGGTTATGCAAATATATTCTGATGCACAGGGTGGACAGGATAGTGAGAGGTGTATGTGATACCTGTGTATGCATAGCGTGGGATGTGTATGTTGCAGTGGTTGTGTATGAATACTGACAGATGCGTATGTAACATGGGTTGTGTACTGTCAACATGCAGCAGTCATACCATGTAGTGCAGGTGCAGCATGCATTGTGATGTGTTCACGGTATGTGTGATGGTTACATGTGTAGCACCATGTTGGTTCTGATACCCTGAATCCCTCCTATGGTGTACTCGCATGTGCCTACAGGGAGCACTGTTATCGGTCCCCCATGTGTAGCTGTGGATTACTCACAGGCACATCTGGCAATATCAGCATACTATATGTACCCTCAACCTGACTGGACACCTACATGACACACATGTCCGCACATATACTGCACCTGATGCATGTGGTTGGTGCCACAGGCTACAGTGGACTGAGACGTCACATACATAGCAGGACACATTACAGGTATGGTGACATGGAGCAGGTGTTGTACACAGCGTGATGGCCACTGACTTGAGGTGTCACTTGTCAGCTGTGGGGCACACTGTACAGCAGTAGGACCCTGTAACAGTACAGGAACATGGTCGCAATCACGGGGTGTACACCACTATGACACACACCCCATAGTGTGCAGATGGGGACACCTGCCTGTGTGGTCAGCACCCTCACAATACTATGCACCCACACGCCATGTCACAGGGAGCGGATATGCATAGGTAGCCAGTATGGCTCACACCTAGGGCATCAACAGGGTTGTGCAATGCAGCACCAGTACAGGATAGTCACCATGTGTGGTTAGTGTTCTTTCACAACAGTATATTAGCATACACCCTCACACCAAGCAGCAGACATACAAACATGTAGACACAAACACATTGTGGTGACCACACATGTGTACACAGAGAGACAACGTGTTGCATGTACTGCACCATCCAAATTCATGCTCCCCACACTGAGGTATGTACAGATCTCTACTATGGTGTACAGGGATGTTCTGTAAATGCATCATGCTGTAGTGTGTTCATGTAGGTAGGTGTAGGTTCAACTCCTGACCCTTCCAAGTGTGTGTGTGTGTGTGTGTGTGTGTGTGTGTGTGTGTGTGTGTGTGTGTTTCCAGCTGCCTCTGGAGACAGTAATGCTTTTAGACGCCTCACAACACATACATTTGCTATCAGCGTCTATTCCTTTGCGGATGATGTCACCCACCTAGAAGTATGCCTCTGACAGCTCTGTGCTCAGTAATCTCGGTAGCGCGTTCTGTAAATGCATCATGCTGTAGTGTGTTCATGTAGGTTCAACTCCCGGCCCTTCCAAGTGTGTGTGTGTGTGTTTCCAGCTGCCTCTGGAGACAGTAATGCTTTTAGATGCCTCACAACACATACATTTGCTATCAGCGTCTATTCCTTTGCAGATGATGTCACCCACCTAGAAGTATGCCTCTGACAGTGCTGTGTTCAGTAATCTGAGTAGCGCATTCTGTAATTGTGTCATACTGTAGTGCAATAGGGTAGGTAAGTGTAAGGTCAATTCCCATGCCTGCCAGATGCGTGTGTGTGTCTATGCTCCCGGCCGCATGGGTTCATAGGTTATGGTTTTAGACGCTTCGCAACACACATATATCCTGCTGACATCTCTGTGTTTACGGATGTTGAGACGCACCTAGTGGAATGCCTGTGTGTCTGCTGTGGTTAGCGACCTCCGTAGCGTGTTCTCTATGTGCGTCATGCTGTGGTGTGATAGGGTAGTGATGTGTAGGTTCCACTACCGGCCTTGCCACATGTGTCTGTCTGTATCTCTCTCGATGTATTTATATATACATATTTTATGCCCATAGCGCTGCTCTTGCATGGACAGCTGTCTGTCCCATGTATCGCATATTTGCACAGCTTACACATAGCATTGGGGTACGATGCAAATCCAAACATTGTCCATGCAACGTCCGTGTTCCGGGAGGTGTTACATGCCCTTACAGACATCTGCTGTATATCTTGGCAGACAGCTATCCTTGCTGTACTGTCACTGTACTCATACACGCCATAGACTTTGTGTATCATTGCCTGTTTATGATGTGTGTATGTCTATCTGAGCTGTGTGCATGGTCGTGTGTATGCCCCACTATAATCATCTGTACAGGTGTCGCCAATATAGGTAATTCATGTAGACTGCTGTTTAATTTGACATATCAGCACATACCTGCGGACAGTACTGCACTTCCTACTGCAGCACATTTCATCATCTTGCAGTGGATAATAATGTTTCCACACACATGTATCTGTTTCTGTTCATAACACTCCACCTCACGGAGCATATATCTGGACAAGGCCTTATGTGATAGTGGGACACTCAGGGCCAGTATTGACATGTTGCTCTTACAAACATTGATAGCGAGCACAATGATATGTTATGCATGAGTATGGCATTTCTGTCTGATTTGGTGTCTTCATCACATGTTTGTCATTGTTTCCTGTTGTCAGTTATCATGAGAGTGCCAGACTGTTACTGTTACGTGGAACACAGCAAACATATGAGGCATAACTCTACACAGTCTGCGTACATCTGTACAGTTGCAGAATATGTGTCTGATACAACATACCAACTTTCTGACTACAATACACACAGTGTATGGCGGCATGACAGCCCACATGCCATTACTTTGTATTTGCAGGACACACCCACACAGACAGTTGTATTCCTTACACAGGTCTACATCTGCTTATCCACACTAATTGTTCTTTCATGTACCATATGTGTGCATCGTATTTGCGCTTTCCGTCAGTGGCGGGGCTCACGTACGACTTTGGGGGTCTGGAAATTGTTGTGTTGACACTTCATGACACCCTGGGGGACACTTTACCTTTGTGTCTAATTACCTTCCACATTGACCTTCGCAGGGCATACGTTGTCATTCACATTTTCCGGGGTATGACTTATGCATATTTGCCCATTTGTCCTGCTGTCTTTCTTCTCACCTGTCCGCCTAGTATCACCAGTTCAGTACATGTATTTTGGTCAGGTTAGCTCCTTCATACCCTTGACCTGTTGTCATTATGTGTACACGCCCTGACGTTTGACCTTTGCCCTTGTTACATTTCACATAGTGATGTGCCTTTCTAGCTGATTGCTGTCTAGGCATTACGGACGGTGCGGTAGGTGATAGTGACTGATATTTCCATTGCATGATTAGTAACACTCATAACATCCGTTTTCATGGCTACGCCAGTATTCGCACAACAGTCTGACTTTGTATGGGGTATTTATAATATAGTCCCTATCTGTATTTCCTGTACTATGCCTTACTGCAGCTGTGTTATTCTGACAGTTTTCCAGTTATGGGTACCATCTTGGTCGTACGCATGTCCATCCATGGGAATCGCCTACAGGACACTGATATAGGGCTGTACATATTTCCAAATTGCTTTCCGCATTATCCAGTGGATACTTTGCACCATTATTGAGAATAAAGGCATGTGCTATACCCACATCCCTCCCACGGGGCGGGCCTACGAATTCTCTGCCAAACAACACCTAGGCCCATTTCTGCATACCCAGGTTCCCATGCCTGACAACCCTATACGGTACACATTACACATGGTTAATGTGTGCGGTACTGAGATGTGGACGCACTTATATGCACTCCCCACTCTAGGGATATCAGTTCATACGTCATGCATTTCATGGGCACATGTGTCATCACCCTTGCACCTGATTCTAGTGCATATACAGCTGATTCATATTTGCGGTTGTCACGTCTTTTGCGTCAATCACAGCAGGTACTGCGAATGTATAAATTTTTGGAGTCCTACAATGGACACCAATATGCATGTTTAAAGTGTAGAACTTGCTGGACTGTCACTTTCTGGCCAATAATTTTGACTGCTACTGTATATTCCCCATTTGTGGATGTCTGTTTGTCTACCCATATTAGCTATTACTTGGCATATTTATATCCATGTGTCATATATATGGGACATAGGTCTGTTGTGTGTACATATATACATGTAAACTCCTCGTTTCATACCTTGCTTTGTTAATGTCTGTGGATTACCTGTGTACACACATCTATAACCATACCATACCTTTCCACTGTACAGATACTGGCAGAGTGTACGGATGGTTGACCCTTTATCTTAGGTGTGTTTTACATTAACCTGTGTCTATCTGGCAATTTGCTGGCATTTCATTTGAGACTTATGGTGGCACCTTCTGACAAGTAGTTCAGGTTACAAATGCATACCCTTCGTCAATCCCTGCTACTAACACACCCGTTATTCTATCCACTTTCTATGTTTGTTTTAGCACATATCTTGTGTTTCTCACTATTTGTACCAGTACTTTGCATGGCATTGTCCGGTTCCATACTTTCAGAGGCTGACAGTTTTGAGACATGTACAACTAACGTGGGGGAAACAGCATTAATTTAGTCTGCTGTGAGCGGATCACACATGCACAGGCGCACTTGCATTTCCTTATTGTGGGTTACGCGCAGGTGCACATGCATATCCGTATTCTGGGTTACATATGTTTACTGAGTCTTTGTGCTTACGTGGCCTGTATTAGTTGTGACAGTACCAGCAACATATCTCTGATCTGGTTAACGGACGTATGCAAAACACACTTTCACCTTTACATATCTAACTGTCTTTACGGCACAGACGCATTAATTACACGTTCACATTTATATGTTCTATACTCGTAATTCAAACGGGACTGCATTCACGTTGGCCGGTTGCTGTTACCACTACACGTTTGGTGTTCTGTCTCATTTATATGCATACCCATGGTACATAGCTACATTAACATATCCCCCCCCACACTCACTTACGTCACAGGCATCCATTCTCCTGCTGGGAAAAGTGTGGTACTACATGTTACACATTCCCTATTCCCTAATGCTCTGGACCCAGGCTGCATATGGCGTAACCACAGGGATATTCAGAACACAAAGGCTTATAGTCCCGACACATACAGGTCTTTAATTGTCAGGGTGTTCCTGTGGTGCTCTGGGTTTGGTCTTGTCCGCCTAGTGTACAGAACTGCCCTGACCGTGTACGAATGTCAGATGAGGCACATGGGCACGGTTTGTCCATGTTTATTATACCATGACCCCCCCCATTATTATTCCAAACCGTGCACACTGATTGGCCAGCGTGCCCGTTGTAAATCGAGTTATACTAATGGAAAATGGTCCGGTCGCCCGGACTTTTTTCCATTAGTATAACTTGGTTTTTAAAACCTGTCTCGCTATGTTAGATGGGTTGTTTATTTTAAAGCTGTCTCGCTATGCTAAACACATTTAACATAGCGAGACAGGTTTTAAAAGAAAGCAACGGAGAAAGCAAGATCTCCGTTGCTTTTTTTTTTAGTGTTTCGCTATGTTAAATGGGTTTAACATAGCAAGACAGTTTTAAAATAAGCAACGGACATCTCCGTTGCTTATTTTAAAGCTGTCTCGCTATGTTAAACCCATTTAACATAGTGAAACACTAAAAAAAAGCAACGGAGATATTGCTTTCTCTGTTGCTTTTGCCCACAGCTCTGATGTACTGCGCAGGCGTGCAGTACATCAGAACTGCCGCGGATGCCAGACATCTGTGGAAGGGCAGCAAACAGGCATTATACTATGCCATTATTTAAGAGAATTAATAGTTTATTTTCTTAAATAATGTTGTGGTATAATAGCAATAACCCACTTCTGGGTGTGGGTAATGCTGTATTTACCCACGGTTGGCTTTGTTTGGTCCCGAGGGTGAACCACACCAACCGTGGTTAAATCCAGCATTACCCACACCCAGGCGTGGGTTATTGCTATAATATTCAATCTGTGTTTACAGACACGGGTGTTTGGACAACTGACAATAGATTATGCTGTTGGCATACAATGATGTGGGTGGTGCTGGTTATCATACATATTCCATGTTGTGCATTGTTCCCATTCACATTTGACTATTCCCTGTAGTCATTCATACGTGGATATTTATGTAGCACATGACTGAACTATGTATTACCTGCAGGTATGCTGTGTTACAGTGAACATATGTGACGGTTGGTTACAGTATATATGTGTACGTACCTCTGTAATACTGGGACTACCACACATCCTTCACAGCATTTCATGCGTATGTACATACTATTATTCAGTGACCTGTAGAAGGTTGTGAGAGCACTGATTACATGTGTCCCTATTTGTGCACGCATCGTGTTAGTCTTTGTCCAGCTTTTGTTGCTGTCATAGGTTGGATGGTGGTGTTGGTGTGTAATTGGGTTGTATTTATACTGACGATACTTCAGTGGGGGGTAGGGTTAGCACTTGTTCCTCTTTGCGGGGGAGGCCCCATTTTGGACATTTGTGTCCTGCGTCAACACTTGACACGTGCCATATGTCCTGTGATATTAACACAGTAGTATATTTCTTACCTTCGTTACTACTTGCATGTTACAGGCATTTTGTATCTGGTACACATGACTATTATATTGGATAGCTTAAGCTATCATTCTGGCATATACGTGTTATTCTATCCTTTGCATTGGCCGTGGGTGTTTTACCATGCAAATCCACACATATCTACAAGTGATGTCCCACCTTGACAATCTGTACATGTGGCAACCCTGCTGGGGTGACCTGCATGGTGGATAGCTGTTCCACCCTGTGTATTATGTTTTGCATGTCTGCATAGCTACTCATCAGTACCATGACTACACATAATGCTTTGTCCAGATGTGTACAGTTATGGACACCATGGCGTGTGAACACCTATGGGGTTTCGACAGGTCAGTAACCACACGCAGGATGTACACATTCTGCCGACACATTCACATGCAGCCATTTGGATTTCAGTACCTGGGATGGGATGTTGACATATGTGGGGTACATATTTGCAAGCCTGTCACTGCCTAGGACAATACTTCCTACTACATATGGGGTATACCCGCTCTGTGTAGGTGTACAGCTGTGCAAGGCTGCTAGCTGGATTAGGTGGACATTCGGACATGGGTGCGGGTTACGTGCTATAAAGGGGTTGTTGTGTATTACATTTGCATGCATGGGTTCTGTTTCTGGATATTCCGATTCGGCATATGCCATCCTATGTGTATGTGACGGTTACGTTGCTGTGTATAGCACATTTTACTATACATATGTTTGTGTGTGTTTGGGATACGATTTGGGATGTCTAGTTTCTTTATGGTTGTTATATGGCCACGACTGCCAAGCTGTGTACTATCACTACCACTGTGGGACTGCTGGTGACCATGCCCATGGGGCTAGTCGTGTGTATTTGCGGCGCGCTGACATGATGCAGTACACCTCCACTGGGTATGACTGCTGACAGTGCACTACGTAACAGACACAGTATTCTAAGTATCATTTGTTCTATGAACGCGAACATTTTGTATATCGTGCATTTATGTTTGGTTCTCCATTTTGTGTGGACGGGTAATGTGTAGCATACTTTGCATACGTTTCATTATCCACGGACACTGATAAGTGCAGTTACTATTGCAGGCAGGCTGTAAGATTCAGCACTTTAGGTTGCTCATCGACAGCCGACTTGGCCACGCCTCCGAGCGCAACCTAGTTATGCTCCCTGGACTCGCGCACGTGCCCTATGCACGTGGTTGTGGTTGCAGCGCACACTCATTACTATGCATGTGGCACTGCTACGCCATTTATACGCTGCACGGCCAGCGCAAGCCTTACACTGGCCTTGCGCCGAGCTTCATGAATCCGGGGGAGAGACTATAAATATTGCTCTTAACCTTAGAAATACTCTTATAAACCTAGAAAGTTTGTCACACATTGTCAGACAAGCTCCTCGTGGTCCTGCAGAGATGTCCTAGCTACAGAGAACTCAGAAAAGCGACTACTTTCTGGATTTAAGTATATTTGCTGTTTATTTACTTGGAAAAGCTTCTGTAGCATTACCTGAACAAGCTTAAACTGTTTTTAGCTGTTTACTGCATTATTTTAAAATCTGCACTTAAAGTTACTTTTTAGTCGAATTTGATCAAAAGTTTGTTTGTTTGTTTAATTTAACTGTTGAGGCTGCCCACTAAAGTGTGCTAGCCTGTGTAACTGATTTATCACTGTTTCTGCATTTTCTGTGTGTTTCTATCAAAAAACAAAAAAACAAAAAAAGAATCCTTGTTTTTCCGCTTCTCCTCGACTAGTTTAGACCAGTTTACAGGCATTGCTGTATTCTGGGCTGTGGTGTAGTTCCTGTGTTGTCCATTATCTTACTTGGATAGAAGGAAGTTTCTTTGCTCACCAGTAGGAGTGGGGAGCATTGAGCAGCCTACCTGTCCTTGTAGGAAGTGACCTCAGCACAAGAGCTGAAGTAATTGGTTGTTTTGGACCATTTCTAGCTCTTTTGTAGTTCCCTGTTTAAAATCCACCTCTGGGTGTTTTTTCAGGCTATACTGCTCAGACAAGCTCCTCGTGGTGCTGCAGAGTCGTCCTAGCTACAGAGAACTCAGAAAAGCGACTACTTTCTGGATTTAAGTATCTTTGCTGTTTTTTTACTTGGAATAGCTTCTGTAGCTTAACCTGAACAAGCTTAAACTGTTTTTAGCTGTTTGCTGCATTATTTTAAAATCTGCACTTAAAGTTACTTTTTAGTCGAATTTGATCGAAAGTTTGTTTGTTTGTTTGTTTAATTTAACTGTTGAGGCTGCCCACTAAAGTGTGCTAGCCTGTGTAACTGATTTATCACAGTTTCTGCATTTTCTGTGTGTTTCTATTTAAAAACAAAAAAACAAAAAAGTAATCTTTGTTTTCCCGCCTCTCCTCGACTAGTTTAGATCAGTTTACAGGCATTGCTGTATTCTGGGCTGTGGTGTAGTTCCTGTGTTGTCCATTATCTTACTTGGATAGAAGGAAGTTTCTTTGCTCACCAGTGGGAGTGGGGAGCATTGAGCAGCCTACCTGTCCTTGTAGGAAGTGACCTCAGCACAAGAGCTGAAGTAATTGGTTGTTTTGGACCATTTCTAGCTCTTTTGTAGTTCCCTGTTTAAAATCCGCCTCTGGGCATTATTTTTTGGCTATACTGCTCAGACAAGCTCCTCGTGGTCCTGCAGAGTGGTCCTTGCTAAAGAGAACTCAGAAAAGTGACTACTTTCTGGATTTAAGTATCTTTGCTGTTTTTTTTTACTTGGAATAGCTTCTGTAGCTTAACCTAAACAAGCTTAAACTGTTTTTTAGCTGTTTGCTGAATTATTTTAAAATCTGCACTTAAAATTACGTTTTAGTCAAATTTGATCGAAAGTTTGTTTGCTTGTTTGTTTGTTTGTTTGTTTGTTTAATTTAACTGTTGTGGCTGCCCACTAAATTGTGTTAGCCTGTGTAACTGATTTATCACTGTTTCTGCATTTTCTCTGTGTTTTTATCAAAAAACAAAAAAAACAAAAAAATAATCCTTGTTTTCCCGCCTCTCCTCAACTAGTTTAGACCAGTTTACAGGCATTGCTGTATTCTGGGCTGTGGTGTAGTTCCTGTGTTGTCCATTACCTTACTTGGATAGAAGGAAGTTTTTTTGCTCACCAGTGGGAGTAGGGAGCATTGAGCAGCCTACCTGTCCCTGTAGGAAGTGACCTCAGCACAAGAGCTGAAGTAATTGGTTGTTTTGGACCATTTCTAGCTCTTTTGTAGTTCCCTGTTTAAAATCCGCCTCAGGGCATTTTTTCTGGCTATACTGCTCAGACAAGCTCCTCGTGGTCCTGCAGAGTGGTCCTAGCTACAGAGAACTCAGAAAAGCGACTACTTTCTGGATTAGGTATATTTGCTGTTTTTTTACTTGGAATAGCTTCTGTAGCTTAACCTGAACAAGCTTAAACTGTTTTTTAGCTGTTTGCTGCATTATTTTAAAATCTGTACTTAAAGTTACTTTTTAGTCGAATTTGATCGAAAGTTTGTTTGTTTGTTTGTTTAATTTAACTGTTGAGGCTGCCTACTAAAGTGTGCTAGCCTGTGTAACGGATTTATCACTGTTTCTGCATTTTCTGTGTGTTTCTATCAAAAAACAAAAAAATAATCCTTGTTTTCCCGTCTCTCCTTGACTAGTTTAGACCAGTTTACAGGCATTGCTGTATTCTGGGCTGTGGTGTAGTTCCTGGGTGGTCCATTACCTTACTTGGATAGAAGGAAGTTTCTTTGCTCACCAGTGGGAGTGGGGAGCATTGAGCAGCCTACCTGTCTCTGTAGGAAGTGACCTCAGCACAAGAGCTGAAGTAATTGGTTGTTTTGGACCATTTCTAGCTCTTTTGTAGTTCCCAGTTTAAAATCCACCTCTGGGCATTTTTTTCTGGCTATACTGCTCAGACAAGCTCCTCGTGGTCCTGCAGAGTGGTCCTAGCTACAGAGAACTCAGAAAAGCAACTACCTTCTGGATTTAAGTATCTTTGCTGTTTTTTTTACTTGGAATAGCTTCTGTAGCTTAACCTGAACAAGCTTAAACTGTTTTTTAGCTGTTTGCTGCATTATTTTAAAATCTGCACTTAAAGTTACTTTTTAGTCAAATTTGATCGAAAGTTTGTTTGTTTGTTTGTTTGTTTGTTTGTTTAATTTAACTGTTGAGGCTGCCCACTAAAGTGTGCTAGCCTGTGCAACTGATGTATCACTGTTTCTGCATTTTCTGTGTGTTTCTATCAAAAAACAAAAAAGCAAAAAAATAATCCCTGTTTTCCCGCCTCTCCTCGACTAGTTTAGACCAGTTTACAGGCATTGCTGTATTCTGGGCTGTGGTGTAGTTCCTGTGTTGTCCATTACCTTACTTGGATAGAAGGAAGTTTCTTTGCTCACCAGTGGGAGTGGGGAGCATTGAGCAGCCTACCTGTCCCTGTAGGAATTGACCTCAGCACAAGAGCTGAAGTTATTGGTTGTTTTGGACCATTTCTAGCTCTTTTGTAGTTCCCTGTTTAAAATCCACCTCTGGGTGTTTTTTCAGGCTATACTGCTCAGACAAGCTCCTTGTGGTGCTGCAGAGTCGTCCTAGCTACAGAGAACTCAGAAAAGTGACTACTTTCTGGATTTAAGTATCTTTGCTGTTTTTTTACTTGGAATAGCTTCTGTAGCTTAACCTGAACAAGCTTAAACTGTTTTTAGCTGTTTGCTGCATTATTTTAAAATCTGCACTTAAAGTTACTTTTTAGTCGAATTTGATCGAAAGTTTGTTTGTTTGTTTGTTTAATTTAACTGTTGAGGCTGCCCACTAAAGTGTGCTAGCCTGTGTAACTGATGTATCACAGTTTCTGCATTTTCTGTGTGTTTCTATTGAAAAACAAAAAAACAAAAAAGTAATCTTTGTTTTCCCGCCTCTCCTCGACTAGTTTAGATCAGTTTACAGGCATTGCTGTATTCTGGGCTGTGGTGTAGTTCCTGTGTTGTCCATTATCTTACTTGGATAGAAGGAAGTTTCTTTGCTCACCAGTAGGAGTGGGGAGCATTGAGCAGCCTACCTGTCCTTGTAGGAAGTGACCTCAGCACAAGAGCTGAAGTAATTGGTTGTTTTGGACCATTTCTAGCTCTTTTGTAGTTCCCTGTTTAAAATCCGCCTCTGGGCATTTTTCTCTGGCTATACTGCTCAGACAAGCTCCTCGTGGTCCTGCAGAGTGGTCCTAGCTACAGAGAACTCAGAAAAGTGACTACTTTCTGGATTTAAGTATCTTTGCTGTTTTTTTTACTTGGAATAGCTTCTGTAGCTTAAGCTAAAGAAGCTTAAACTGTTTTTTAGCTGTTTGCTGAATTATTTTAAAATCTGCACTTAAAATTACGTTTTAGTCAAATTTGATCGAAAGTTTGTTTGTTTGTTTGTTTAATTGAACTGTTGTCGCTGCCCACTAAATTGTGCTAGCCTGTGTAACTGATTTATCACTGTTTCTGCATTTTCTCTGTGTTTTTATCAAAAAACAAAAAAAAACAAAAAAATAATCCTTGTTTTCCCACCTCTCCTCAACTAGTTTAGACCAGTTTACAGGCATTGCTGTATTCTGGGCTGTGGTGTAGTTCCTGTGTCGTCCATTACCTTACTTGGATAGAAGGAAGTTTTTTTGTTCACCAGTGGGAGTAGGGAGCATTGAGCAGCCTACCTGTCCCTGTAGGAAGTGACCTCAGCACAAGAGCTGAAGTAATTGGTTGTTTTGGACCATTTCTAGCTCTTTTGTAGTTCCCTGTTTAAAAGCCGCTTCTGGGCGTTTTTTTCTGGCTATACTGCTCAGACAAGCTCCTTGTGGTCCTGCAGAGTGGTCCTAGCTACAGAGAACTCAGAAAAGCGACTACTTTCTGGATGTAAGTATATTTGCTGTTTTTTTTTACTTGGAATAGCTTCTGTAGCTTAACCTGAACAAGCTTAAACTGTTTTTTAGCTGTTTGCTGCATTATTTTAAAATCTGCACTTAAAGTTACTTTTTAGTCGAATTTGATCGAAAGTTTGTTTGTTTGTTTGTTTAATTTAACTGTTGAGGCTGCCTACTAAAGTGTGCTAGCCTGTGTAACTGATTTATCACTGTTTCTGCATTTTCTGTGTGTTTCTATCAAAAAACAAAAAAAACAAAAAAAGAATCCTTGTTTTTCTGCTTCTCCTCAACTAGTTTAGACCAGTTTACAGGCATTGCTGTATTCTGGGCTGTGGTGTAGTTCCTGTGTTGCCCATTACCTTACTTGGATAGAAGGAAGTTTCTTTGCTCACCAGTGGGAGTGGGGAGCATTGAGCAGCCTATCTGTCCCTGTAGGAAGTGACCTCAGCTCAAGAGCTGAAGTAATTGGTTGTTTTGGACCATTTCTAGCTCTTTTGTAGTTCCCTGTTTAAAATCCACCTCTGGGTGTTTTTTCAGGCTATACTGCTCAGACAAGCTCCTTGTGGTGCTGCAGAGTCGTCCTAGCTACAGAGAACTCAGAAAAGTGACTACTTTCTGGATTTAAGTATCTTTGCTGTTTTTTTACTTGGAATAGCTTCTGTAGCTTAACCTGAACAAGCTTAAACTGTTTTTAGCTGTTTGCTGCATTATTTTAAAATCTGCACTTAAAGTTACTTTTTAGTCGAATTTGATCGAAAGTTTGTTTGTTTGTTTGTTTAATTTAACTGTTGAGGCTGCCCACTAAAGTGTGCTAGCCTGTGTAACTGATTTATCACAGTTTCTGCATTTTCTGTGTGTTTCTATTTAAAAACAAAAAAACAAAAATATAATCTTTGTTTTCCCGCCTCTCCTCGACTAGTTTAGATCAGTTTACAGGCATTGCTGTATTCTGGGCTGTGGTGTAGTTCCTGTGTTGTCCATTATCTTACTTGGATAGAAGGAAGTTTCTTTGCTCACCAGTGGGAGTGGGGAGCATTGAGCAGCCTACCTGTCCTTGTAGGAAGTGACCTCAGCACAAGAGCTGAAGTAATTGGTTGTTTTGGACCATTTCTAGCTCTTTTGTAGTTCCCTGTTTAAAATCCGCCTCTGGGCATTATTCTCTGGCTATACTGCTCAGACAAGCTCCTCGTGGTCCTGCAGAGTGGTCCTAGCTACAGAGAACTTAGAAAAGTGACTACTTTCTGGATTTAAGTATCTTTGCTGTTTTTTTACTTGGAATAGCTTCTGTAGCTTAACCTAAACAAGCTTAAACTGTTTTTTAGCTGTTTGCTGAATTATTTTAAAATCTGCACTTAAAATTACGTTTTAGTCGAATTTGATCGAAAGTTTGTTTGTTTGTTTGTTTAATTTAACTGTTGTGGCTGCCCACTAAATTGTGCTAGCCTGTGTAACTGATTTATCACTGTTTCTGCATTTACTCTGTGTTTTTATCAAAAAACAAAAAAAACAAAAAAATAATCCTTGTTTTCCCGCCTCTCCTCAACTAGTTTAGACCAGTTTACAGGCATTGCTGTATTCTGGGCTGTGGTGTAGTTCCTGAGTTGTCCATTACCTTACTTGGATAGAAGGAAGTTTTTTTGCTCACCAGTGGGAGTAGGGAGCATTGAGCAGCCTACCTGTCCCTGTAGGAAGTGACCTCAGCACAAGAGCTGAAGTAATTGGCTGTTTTGGACCATTTCTAGCTCTTTTGTAGTTCCCTGTTTAAAAGCCGCGTCTGGGCGTTTTTTTCTGGCTTAT
>NC_056744.1:1570741070-1570794165 GCF_019279795.1 Protopterus annectens
TTTGAGTTCCTGTTTTGTCCATTACCTTACTTGGACAGAAGGAAGTTTCTTTGCTCACCAGTGGGAGTAGGGAGCATTGAGCAGCCTACCTGTCCCTGTAGGAAGTGACCTCAGCACAAGAGCTGAAGTAATTGGTTGTTTTGGACCATTTCTAGCTCTTTTGTAGTTCCCTGTTTAAAATCCACCTCTGGGCGTTTTTTTCTGGCTATACTGCTCAGACAAGCTCCTCGTGGTCCTGCAGAGTGGTCCTAGCTACAGAGAACTCAGAAAAGCGACTACTTTCTGGATTTAAGTATATATGCTGTTTTTTTTACTTGGAATAGCTTCTGTAGCTTAACCTGAACAAACTTAAACTGTTTTTTAGCTGTTTGCTGCATTATTTTAAAATCTGCACTTAAAATTACTTTTTAGTCGAATTTGATCGAAAGTTTGTTTGTTTGTTTGTTTAATTTAACTGTTGTGGCTGCCCACTAAATTGTGTTAGCCTGTGTAACTGATTTATCACTGTTTCTGCATTTTCTCTGTGTTTTTATCAAAAAACAAAAAAAACAAAAAAATAATCCTTGTTTCCCGCCTCTCCTCGACTAGTTTAGACCAGTTTACAGGCATTGCTGTATTCTGGGCTGTGGTTTAGTTCCTGTTTTGTCCATTACCTTACTTGGATAGAAGGAAGTTTCTTTGCTCACCAGTGGGAGTAGGGAGCATTGAGCAGCCTACCTGTCCCTGTAGGAAGTGACCTCAGCACAAGAGCTGAAGTAATTGGTTGTTTTGGACCATTTCTAGCTTTTTTGTAGTTCCCTGTTTAAAATCCACCTCTGGGCGTTTTTTTCTGGCTATACTGCTCAGACAAGCTCCTCCTGGTCCTGCAGAGTGGTCCTAGCTACAGAGAACTCAGAAAAGTGACTACTTTCTGGATTTAAGTATCTTTGCTGTTTTTTACTTGGAATAACTTCTGTAGCTTAACCTGAACAAGCTTAAACTGTTTTTTAGCTGTTTGCTGCATTATTTTAAAATCTGCACTTAAAGTTACTTTTTAGTCAAATTTGATCGAAAGTTTTTTTGTTTGTTTAATTTAACTGTTGAGGCTGCCCACTAAAGTGTGCTAGCATGTGTAACGGATTTATCACTGTTTCGGCATTTTCTGTGTGTTTCTATCAAAAAAGAAAAAACAAAAAAATAATCCTTGTTTTCCCGCCTCTCCTCGACTAGTTTAGACCAGTTTACAAGCATTGATGTATTCTGGGCTGTGGTGTAGATCCTGTGTTGTCCATTACCTTACTTGGATAGAAGGAAGTTTCTTTGCTCACCAGTGGGAGTGGGGAGCATTGAGCAGTCTACCTGTCCCTGTAGGAAGTGACCTCAGCACAAGAGCTGAAGTAATTGGTTGTTTTGGACCATTTCTAGCTCTTTTGTAGTTCCCTGTTTAAAATCCGCCTCTGGGCATTTTTTTCTGGCTATACTGCTCAGACAAGCTCCTCTTGGTCCTGCAGAGTGGTCCTAGCTACAGAGAACTCAGAAAAGTGACTACTTTCTGGATTTAAGTATCTTTGCTGTTTTTTTACTTGGAATAGCTTTTGTAGCTTAACCTGAACAAGCTGAAACTGTTTTTTAGCTGTTTGCTGCATTATTTTAAAATCTGCACTTAAAGTTACTTTTTAGTCGAATTTGATCGAAAGTTTGTTTGTTTGTTTAATTTAACTGTTGAGGCTGCCCACTAAAGTGTGCTAGCCTATGTAACTGATTTATCACTGTTTCTGCAATTTCTGTGTGTTTCTATCAAAAAACAAAAAAACAAAAAAATAATCCTTGTTTTCCCGCCTCTCCTCGACTAGTTTAGACCAGTTTACAGGCATTGCTGTATTCTGGGCTGTGGTGTAGTTCCTGTGTTGACCATTACCTTACTTGGATAGAAGGAAGTTTCTTTGCTCACCAGTGGGAGTGGGGAGCATTGAGCAGCCTACCTGTCCCTGTAGGAAGTGACCTCAGCACAAGAGGTGAAGTAATTGGTTGTTTTGGACTATTTCTAGCTCTTTTGTAGTTCCCTGTTTAAAATCCGCCTCTGGGCATTTTTTTCTGGCTATACTGCTCAGACAAGCTCCTCGTGGTCCTGCAGAGTGGTCCTAGCTACAGAGAACTCAGAAAAGCGACTACTTTCTGGATTTAAGTATCTTTGCTTTTTTTTAACTTGGAATAGCTTCTGTGGCTTAACCTGAACAAGCTGAAACTGTTTTTTAGCTGTTTGCTGCATTATTTTAAAATCTGCAGTTAAAGTTACTTTTTAGTTGAATTTGATCGAAAGTTTGCTTGTTTGTTTGTTTAATTTAACTGTTGAGGCTGCCCTCTAATGTGTGCTAGCCTGTGTAACTGATTTATCACTGTTTCTGCATTTTCTGTGTGTTTCTATCAAAAAAAATAAAAAACAAAAAAATAATCCTTGTTTTCCCACCTCTCCTCGACTAGTTTAGACCAGTTTACAGGCATTGCTGTATTCTGGGCTGTGGTGTAGTTCCTGTGTTGTGCATTACCTTACTTGGATAGAAGGAAGTTTCTTTGCTCACCAGTGGGAGTGGGGAGCATTGAGCAGCCTACCTGTCCCTGTAGGAAGTGACCTCAGCACAAGAGCTGAAGTAATTGGTTGTTTTGGACCATTTCTAGCTCTTTTGTAGTTCCCTGTTTAAAATCCGCCTCTGGGCATTTTTTTCTGGCTATACTGCTCAGACAAGCTCCTCGTGGTCCTGCAGAGTGGTCTTAGCTACAGAGAACTCAGAAAAGCGACTACTTTCTGGATTTAAGTATCTTTGCTGTTTTTTTACTTGGAATAGCTTCTGTAGCTTAACCTGAACAAGCTGAAACTGTTTTTTAGCTGTTTGCTGCATTATTTTAAAATCTGCAGTTAAAGTTACTTTTTAGTTGAATTTGATCGAACGTTTGCTTGTTTGTTTGTTTGTTTAATTTAACTGTTGAGGCTGCCCTCTAATGTGTGCTAGCCTGTGTAACTGATTTATCACTGTTTCTGCATTTTCTGTGTGTTTCTATAAAAAAAAAATAAAAAACAAAAAAATAATCCTTGTTTTCCCACCTCTCCTCGACTAGTTTAGACCAGTTTACAGGCATTGCTGTATTCTGGGCTGTGGTGTAGTTCCTGTGTTGTGCATTACCTTACTTGGATAGAAGGAAGTTTCTTTGCTCACCAGTGGGAGTGGGGAGCATTGAGCAGCCTACCTGTCCCTGTAGGAAGTGACCTCAGCGCAAGAGCTGAAGTAATTGGTTGTTTTGGACCATTTCTAGCTCTTTTGTAGTTCCCTGTTTAAAATCCGCCTCTGGGCATTTTTTTCTGGCTATACTGCTCAGACAAGCTCCTCGTGGTCCTGCAGAGTGGTCCTAGCTACAGAGAACTCAGAAAAGTGACTACTTTCTGGATTTAAGTATTTTTGCTGTTTTTTTTACTTGGAATAGCTTCTGTAGCTTAACCTGAACAAGCTTAAACTGTTTTTTAGCTCTTTGCTGCAGTATTTTAAAATCTGCACTTAAAGTTACTTTTTAGTCGAATTTGATCGAAAGTTTGTTTGTTTGTTTAATTTAACTGTTGAGGCTGCCCACTAAAGTGTGCTAGCCTGTATAACTGATTTATCACTGTTTCTGCATTTTCTGTGCGTTTCTATTAAAAAACAAACAAAAAAAAAAAAAATCCTTGTTTTCCCGCCTATCCTCGACTAGTTTAGACCAGTTTACAGGCATTGCTGTATTCTGGGCTATGGTGTACTTCCTGTGTTGTCCATTACCTTACTTGGATAGAAGGAAGTTTCTTTGCTCACCAGTGGGAGTGAGGAGCATTGAGCAGCCTACCTGTCCCAGTAGCAAGGACCATTTCTAGCTCTTTTGTAGTTCCCTGTTTAAAATCCGCGTTTGCACAGCTTTGCGCGGTTGTGCGCATAGCGCAGGGCTGGTTAAACAAGGTTAAACTTCTTCTGGCTCCGCCAAGTCTGCTCTTCAAATTTTCCCTTAAGGAAGCTCTACTCTTAGTATAATCAGACTACTCACTATATTATAAGCCTAGCACTTGTTCTCAAAACTTCTCTACTAAGTAAGCACTCTCGTACTAAGTAAAGCACTACATCCACCTACCACCCCTGTGAATATCCACTTCCCTTAAAGGCACAGCACTCCCTTATGCTGTTCTAGCATGTCCAGTGGTAGATTACTGGCATCCTCTCCAGTTCAGCTGGTTAATCTGGGTATTTTGAGACAATGCTACAATTGTCTCATGTACACAGACAACCCTCTCCTCCTCCCAACAAACACAAATACATGTGAGAGATGCAACTATATAGCCAAACTGGAGGCTGAACTCTCTCAACTCAGGGCTGGCATGACCAGACAGGAGGAGATGGTAACCACACACCCAACAAACCCAGTCCCACATAGACCTACCACAACTGCAAACCAAACACATAAAAACACAAAGACATACTCGGAGGCTCTAATAAAAAACTTACCAAAACAACAGAGGCTCCCAAAGCAGACATCCAAAAATCCACCACCTCAAAACAAAACACATGCAACACATACTTCCATAAATCAATGTGTCAACCAATCACAGCCCTTAAGGCCAAACACCATGCCTGATACACTAGTAATAGGTGACTCTATAGTCAGACACACTGATGTCCCGCTTACCAGGCTGAACAAGGAGAGGGTGACTTGTGAGCTGCCTATCGGGAGCTAGGATCCGCCACATAACACACACACTCAGGTCACTCCAAAGCAAGTACAAATATGACTCAGTCATTGTCCATGCTGGCGTGAATAACCTGAGACGTACCCCCCTGGACTACATGAAAAGAGACATAGAGGAGCTCTCCGATTATGTAGCCCAGGCTGGTATGACCCTGACCCTGAGCAGCATCTTGCCCTCACCAAGAATGATGCCACAATACAAAGACAAGATGATCAGCTTTAACAATTGGCTTAAGTACTGGAGTCATTCTAAGGGGATCCAATGTCTGTCTGCCTGGGATGACATGTTGGACAAGCCACGCTGCTTCACAAGGGATGGCTTACACCTGTCATTACTGGGCTTCCGGATATTGGCTAAGGTTCTTGCCACCCCCATAGTGCCTTTTTTAGGCAAGGCTCAAAAGACAAACCCACCTCCTTAGAAAACAAAAATGGAAAAAAACTAAGGGTAATGCTGCTCAATGCCAGAAGTCTAAATCTCAAGATGCAGGCACTCAATGCACTCCTCAGCATGGAGAACATCGACGTATGTGCAGTAACTGAAACCTGGTTCTAGGCTCCTAAGAGCACCCCAGCACTACCAGGCTATACCTCGTATCATGCTTTTCGGCCCCAAAACCCGGGCCGAACCACAAAGGGAGGGGGGGTGTCCATATTCATCAAGGACACCCACATCTCTAGGTTAGTAACAACACTTGAAGCATCAGAGACCATACAGGTGCAACTAACCATAGGCAAAACTGCTATACAACTGGTAGCATGTTACAGACCACCCTCCCAATCTCAGGAACCCCACTCAGCCTTCCTGAAGACATTGGAGGATATGAATGTATCACAAAATACCATCATACTGGGAGACTTCAACTACCCAAACATAGATTGGGTACATTATTCTAGCCCTAACACCCTAGCCCAAAGGTTCCTGGAATTCATAAATTCAAATGCACTGGAACAACTAGTCACCTCTTCCACTAGGGGAGATAATATACTAGACCTGATCATCACAAACATGGGGACAAAATGCTCCACACCAGAGGTATACCACTCACTAGTGAGATCTGACCACAAACTAATCACCCTGGATATACATATCCCACCTCCACCCCCAGCACAAAAGACCACAGTGAAAAACTTCTCAAAAGCAGACTTCACTCTTCTTAAGACTGAGATGGTATCCTTTAAGCCCACTGGGCCAGTGGATGCCACATCCCACAATGCCGAATCCTTCACAAATGCTTTCTATGGACATCTCCAAGAATGCATGGATCATGCAATCCCAAATAAATCCAAGTCCCTCTCCACCAAAGGCAAGCATCCTGTCTGGTGGCCCTTAGCCATTAACAAATTGTATAACAAAAGAAGGAAGCTACTGCACGTCAGAGCAAAATCCCATAAAGGGAAGACATCTCTGATCAACATTAGCAGAAAACTAAGTTCTCTCATAAAAACATCCAAGGCCAACTTTGAGAGAAAAATCGCTAAGGATACTAAAGATAACCACAAAGTCTTCTTCAGCTATGTTAGAAACCTGGACGGAAACCCTCAGATATGCTCAGAGTTAGTTCACAACAAAAAATACACTGAACCCACAGACATTGCCAACATTCTGGCTGACAGGTTCAGTGCAAATTTCTCCCCTCCCTCACCCCCAAAAGAAGAAATACTTATCCCAGCTGACTGTAATCTCCCTGTCATCTCAGATGTCCAAGTGAGAACCGCCCTCAACAAAGCTAAAAACACAGCATCAATTGGACCTGACGGTATCCCAGGTTGCATGCTACGTGAACTCCAAGAGGAGCTAAACCCGCACATAAAAATGCTATTTAACCTTAGCCTTATTACAGGATATGTACCTGAACACTGGCGTACAGCAACAGTGGTCCCACTCCACAAAGGGGGTACCTCTACAGACCCTGGGAACTACCGCCCCATAAGCTTAACCAGCCTGGTCTGCAAAGCTATGGAAAGAATCATTATGGAACTCATAAACAGAGACATAGGGGACCTACAGACACTTGACCCCACCCAGTTCGGCTTTGTAAAGGGCAGATCCTGCCTTTTGAACCTGGCTGACTTTTTCAAAACAGTCACTAGAGCCATTGATGAGGGCAAAGCAGCCCATACATCCTACCTGGACTTGGCTAAGGCCTTCGGCACAATACCCCACTCAGGCATCATAGATAAGCTCAACAGCTTAAACGTAAACCCTTATGTCACTAGATGGGTTGCAAACTGGCTAAAGGACAGAACCCATAAAGTTAAAATCGCAGGAGCAATGTCAGACTCAAAGCCAGTTACAAGTGGTGTCCCACAGGGATCTGTCCTGGTACCCCTCTTGTTCGGCATTTATTTCTCAGATGTTAAGCCAAACATGGGAGGGTTGTGGCTGACAAAGTTCGCAGATGATTGCAAACTAGGCGCCATAGTCGATACACCAGTGGACACATACATCCTACAAAAAGGCCTCACAGAAACAGACAACTGGTGCCGGAGTCACGGCCTTAAACTAAATGCCAAAAAATGTATAGTCATCCCCTTTGGGAAAAACAAAGTACCCACAAATTATCACATAGACAGCAACCCACTGAGTACGGAAAAACTAATCAGAGACCTAGGGACCCAAGTCAACAGCGACCTCTCATTTGACACCCACGTTGCCAAAGTGGTTAGAAAAACATTCTACCTTGCACACCTCATCATGAAGGGATTCACATCCAGATCCAAGGATGTCATTGTACCCCTATACTCCTCCTTCATCAGACCCATGATTGAGTACAATGCCCCATTTGGTATGTACCTCACCCAGCATTTGCAACAGCTGGAGAGACCACAAAAGTACCTCACCAAGAGGATCAAGGGTCTCCAACATATGTCTTATTCTGCCAGACTAAGGAAACTTCAGCTCTATTCAGTAGCATACCGCCTGCTCAGAGGTGATCTCTGCCTGACGTACAAGGCCATGTCCAATCAGGATCTGATGGACATGCTCCATCTCAAAAAATCCAAATCCATCAGGACCACGAGAGCTAAAGACTTAAACCTCGGCACAAGGCTCTAAATAAAGATCTGCCTAAGCAGCAGAGACCTCCAAAGCAGACACCCAAGCAACCACTACCCCAAAACAAAACACGTGCAACACATATCTCACAAAGCCAGTGTGCCGAACAGTCACAGCCCTTAAGACTAAACAACACACCTGATACACTTGCAATAGGTGACTCTATCGTCAGGCACACTGACGTCCCGCTCACCAGGCTGAACAAGGAGAGGGTCATGGTGAGCAGCCTGCCAGGTGCTAGGATCCCCCACATAACACAAGCACTCAGGTCACTCCAAGGCAAGTACAAATATGACTCAGTCATTGTCCATGCTGGTGTGAATGACCTGAGATGTACCTCCCTGGACTACATGAAAAGAGACATAAAGGAGCTCTCTGAGCATGTAGCCCAGGCCGGTATGACCCTGACCTTGAGTAGCATCTTACCCTCACCAAGAATGATGCCACAATATGAAGACAAGATGATCAATTTCAACAATTGGCTTAAGTACTGGTGTCATTCAAAGGGGATCCAATGCCTGTCAGCTTGGGATGATATTGTCGACAAGCCACGATGCTTTGCTAGGGACGGCTTGCACCTGTCACCCCTGGGCTTTCGGATATTGGCAAAGGCTCTTGCTACCCCCATAGTGCCTTTTTAGGCAAGGCTCAAAAGACAAACCCACCTCCATAGGTATCACAAGGGATAAGAAACTAAGAGTAATGTTACTCAACGCCAGAAGTCTAAACCTCAAGATGCATGCACTCGAAACTCTCCTTAGCATGGAGAACATCGATATCTGTGCAGTAACAGAAACCTGGTTCAGGGCTCCCGAGAGCACCCCAGCACTACCAGGTTATACCTCATACCATGCTTTTCGGCCCCAAAACTTGGACTGAACCACAAAATGAGGGGGAGTATCGATATTCATCAAAGATACCCACACCTCCAGGTTGGTGGCAAAGCACAAAGCATCAGAGACTATCCATGTGCAATTAACAGTGGGTAAAACTGCCTTCCAGTTTATAGCCTGCTACAGACCACCCTCCCAAACCCAGGAACCCCACTCGGCCTTTCTGAGAACACTGGAAAATATGAAGGTCTCTCCAAACACCATTATACTGGGCGACTTCAACTACCCAAACATAGACTGGGAGCATTACTCTAGCTCCAACACCCTAGCCCAAAGGTTCCTAGAACTTATAAACTCAAATGCTATGGAGCAACTTGTTACCACTCCCACAAGAGGGGAAAACATACTGGACCTGATCATCACCAACATGGGGACTCCATGCCCCAGACCAGAAGTGTATCCCTCACTGGTAAGATCAGACCATAAACTAATCTCACTGGATATTCACATCCCGACCCCACCCCCTGCCCAGAAAACTACAGTGAAAAACTTCTCTAAAGCAAATTTCACACTCCTCAAAACCGAGGTGGAATCCTTCAAAGCCCCCGGGCCTGTGGAAAATACGGCCCAGACCGCAGAATCCTTTATAAACGCATTCTATGAACACCTTCAGGAATGCATGGATCATGCGATCCCAAAGAAAACCAAGACCCAATCCTCCAAAGGCAGACGTCCTGTCTGGTGGACCCCAGCCATAAACAAACTATACAATAGAAGGAGGAAGCTACTAAATGATAGAGCAAAATCCCAAAAAGGGAAGGCATCACTGATCAGTATTAGCCAAAAACTACGGGCACTCATAAAATTGTCTAAGGCCAGCTTTGAGAGAAAAATTGCAAAGGACACTAAGGATAATCACAAGGCTTTCTTTAGTTATGTTAGGAACCTGGGTGGTAATTCCCAGAATTAGTCCAAAATGACAAAAAATACACTGAACCCACAGACATTGCCAACATCCTAGCTGACAGGTTCAGCGCAAACTTCTCCCCCCCTCCCCACCAAAAGGGCAAATATCTATCCCAGCAGAGTGCTGCCCCCCTGACATCTCAGATGCTCAGGTAAGAGCCGCCCTCTCCAAAGCAAAAAAACACAGCATCAATGGGACCAGACGGTGTCCCGGGCTGCGTCCTACATGAACTCCAAGAAGAACTAAACCCAAACATAAAACTACTGTTCAGTCTCAGCCTTACTACAGGATATGTGCCCAAAGAGTGGTGTACAGCAACAGTGGTCCCTCTCCGCAAAGGTGGTGCCTCAACGGATCCTGGAAACTATCGCCCCATAAGCCTGACTAGCTTGGTCTGCAAAGCTATGGAAAGGATCATCATGGACCTCATAAATAAAGATATTGGGGACCTACAGACACTGGATCCTACCCAGTTTGGCTTTGTTAAGGGCAGATCCTGCCTCTTAAACCTGGTAGATTTCTTTGAAACAGTCACCAAGGCCATTGACGAGGGGAAGGTGGTCCACACAGCCTACCTGGACCTCACAAAAGCCTTCGATACAATACCCCACTCGGGCATTATAGATAAGCTCACCAGCTTAAATATAAACCCCTATGTCACTAGATGGATTGCAAACTGGCTCAAGGACAGAACCCACATGGTTAGAATTGCTGGAGCCATGTCAGACTCCTAACCAGTTACAAGTGGTGTCCCACAAGGCTCAGTCCTGGGACCTCTCTTGTTCGGTATATATTTCCCGGAGGTACAGGCCAACACGGAAGGACTGTGGCTGACCAAGTTCAGATGACTGCAAACTGGGCGCCATAATCGACTCTCCAGCCGACACAAGCATCCTCCAAGAGGGCCTCATAGAAACAGACAACTGGTGCCAGAGCCATGGCCTCAAGCTAAATGCCAAAAAGTGTATAGTCATCCCCTTTGTCAAAAACAAAGTGCCCACAAATTACCACATAGGTGGTAATCCATTAAGTACAGAAGAAGTAATTAGGGACCTGGGGACCCAAGTTGATAGCAATCTCTCATTTGACAACCACGTGGCCAAAGTGGTTAGAAAAACATTTTATATAGCCCACCTAATCATGAAGGGATTCACATCTAGATCAGGGGAGGTCATCGTGCCTCTTTACTCATCCCTCATCAGGCCCATAATTGAGTACAATGCCCCTTTTGGGATGTACCTTACCAGTCACCTGCAGCAACTGGAAAGATGCCAAAAGTACCTGACCAAGAGGATCAAAGGGCTCAAACAGATGCCATATGCTGCCCGGTTAAAGAAACTCCAGCTCTACTCAGTGGCATACCGCCTGTTCAGAGGCGATCTGTGCCTGACGTATAAAGCCATGTCCAACCCGGAATTAATGGACATGCTGCACCTCAGAAAATCCAAATCCCATCGAGCTACGCGCTAGAGAGACTTGAACCTCAGCACTGAGATAAATAGGACATGCTGGAGGGACAGATTCATAACCCAGAGGCTCCCTTCACTCTGGAATAAAATCCCAGTCCAGGTTAGGCAGAGTCCCTCATTGACCCTCTTCAAGAGGAATCTTGATGAGTGGATGGGAGATCGTAGGTTTACCCTGGGTATCACTTCTGTGTCACTGTTAGACAGAGGCACAGTATACTAACCTCGATAAAGGGCGTAGCAAAATAAATTTAAAATGGGTGGCGAAAGCCAAACACATTCTGGCTAGGCTTATAAATGCCCTAGGGCAGATAGCCTAGTATGAACCTATGAACCTAAGTATGAATAGGACATGCTGGAGGGATAGATTCATAACCCAGAGGCTTCCCATGCTTTGGAACAAGATCCCAGTTCATATTAGGCAGAGCCCCTCACTGGCACTCTTCAAGAGAAATCTTGATGAGTGGATGGGAGATCGTAAGTTTACCCCAGGGGTCACATCTGTGTCACTGCTAGACAGGGGCACAGTAAACTAATTCTATTATATAAGGGGACCTTCATTGTGTCACTACTAGACAGAGGCACAGTATTCTAAATTTATTCAGTACATTTTTGTACCATTTCATGGGGTGGCAAAAGCCACATCACTATGGCTAGGCTTACAAATGCCCCAGGACAGATAGCCTAGTACTAAACTATGAAACTATGAAACTATAAGAGGGTGAGACCTATGGTGACAAGCAGCAAAAATGTACAAACACTTTAAAAACTGCTCTTAATAAACCTAGAAAATTGTTACAACAGGACCTGTCTTTGCCTACAGTTTCTCCAAAAACAAAGTCAATTAGTTTCACAGACGTACGAGGGTGACAAGCAGCAAAAACATAAACACTTTAAATATTGCTATTATAAACCTAGAAAGTTGCTAGAAGAGGACATGTCTTTGCATACAGTTTCTCCAAAAAAAAGGCAATTACTTTGAGACGTACTAGTGGACAAGCAGCGGAAACATGCAAACATTTTAAAATATTGCTCTTATAAACCTAGAAAGGGCAAATACTTTCAGAGACGTACTAGGGTGACAAGCAGCAAAAACATGCAAACACTTTAAAAACTGCTCTTAATAAACTTAGAAAATTGCTAGAACAGGACCTGTCTTTGCATACAGTTTTTCAAAAAACAAAGGCAATTAGTTTCAGAGACGTACAAGGGTGACAAGCAGCAAAAACAAACAAACACTTTAAATATTGTTATTATAAACCTACAAAGTTGCTAGAAGAGGACATGCCTTTGCATAGTTTCTCCAAAAAAAAAGGCAATTACTTTGAGACGTACTAGTGGACAAGCAGCGGAACAGGCAAACATTTTAAAATATTGCTCTTATAAACCTAGAAAGGGCAATTACTTTCAGAGATGTACTAGGGTGACAAAACAGCAAAAACATACAAACACTAAAAACTGCTCTTATTAAACCTAGAAAGTTGCTAGAACAAAGACCTGTCATGGCATACAGTTTCTCCCCCCCAAAAAAGATAAAATAGACATTAGGGAAGGGTGAGAAGCAGCAAAAACATACAAACACTTTAAATATTGCTATTATAAACCTAGAAAGTTGCTAGAAGAGGACATGTCTTTGCATAGTTTCTCCAAAAAAAAAGGCAATTACTTTGAGACGTACTAGTGGACAAGCAGTGGAAACAGGCAAACATTTTAAAATATTTTAAAATAAACCTAGAAAGGGCAATTACTTTCTGAGACGTACTAGGGTGACAAACAGCAAAAACATACAAACACTAAAAGGGACAAGCAGCAGACCTGTCTTTGCATACAGTTTCTCCAAAAAAAAAAAAGCAATTACTATGAGATGTAGTAGTGCACAAGCAGTGGAAACATGCAAACACTTTAAAAAATTGCTCTTATAAACCTAAAAAGTTGCTAGAACAAGGACCTGTCATGCCCCCCCCCCAAAAAAAAGAAAATATATATAAAATAGACATTAGGGATAAGCAGCAGAAACAGACACTTTAATACTGCTGTTTTAAACTTAGAAAAGTTGCTAGAACAGGATCTGTGGGACAAGCAGCACAAAATCCAGACTAAACATTGCTTATACACTAAGAAAGTTGCTAAAGTCACAGGGTCTGTGCTAGCATAAGGGAAACATTTGCAACCATTACATCCTAAAGCACTTACCTCTGCACTGCCTACCACTTCAGCTGAGCTCAACACAATCCAAATACACAAACTCAAATCCCGGTTATCCACTCCAGCAGCACAGCAGAAAGAAAAATCTCAGCCATTCAGTTGTTGTACAGTGCTAATGAACAACAGACATACAGCAAATCTAGAAGAATTTTCTAGGAAGCAAACATACAATTTAATTACATATTTAACAGCTGCAGTGCGCCACTTGCTCGTCTCTGTCAAAGTGCTGCCTTTGCATAAAAACTTAGTACTGAGTCTCTTATAATTCTGTCTCCTACACTGAAGCTTTTTTCAAGACCATGTCATGTTAAAGGTTCACCAATATTTATAAAGTAATAGCTACAGTTTTAAACAATTTTCTCACCCAGTTTTCTTGTTCTATATTTAATTTATCATATGGATTTAAGACATCTAACATAGGGCACATAATAGCAAATAATAAAAATATAATCTCTTAGGTGCATGCCAGTGTAGCATCTACTCTATTTCTTGAGAACCATTTGCACAGTTGAACAACCCTGTAAAATATCAAAACAAGCATACAAATGTTATTATGTTTGTTTATAGATCATGAGACTGCTTCTGCTAGCTTGCCTGCTATATCAATGGGTGTGTGCGCTCTTACCTTTAATCTCCCCTTGTATCTGACTGCAATAACAGTATTCCAATAAAAACTTAAGAAAGCTTGCAGCTGCTGTTGCTGAACTCCTAATGAACATGCTGCCTATCCATTTTCAGTCCTTAAAAACATTCAGACACGCAAACTCAAATCTCTGCCCCTCCTTCGGGCCACAACCAGGACTTTAAAGTGAAAATGCTCTACACCGCAAACGGACTCACCGAGTGACCTCTCCTGGCAGGCTAACTTCCACCGACTCCCGTCCATCTTCTTTCTTCTCCTCGGCCCTGATGTCTTCGATCTGGAGACTGCAACTGGCACCGGCCTGCTCCTTTCTTCTTCCAGCCTAGTGTGTAACACCGTCACCAATGATCGCCCAAGTAAAATTCCCCTGATTCCTGGAAGCATTTTTCAAGCCATTATTTTGGCGTGAAAAGGCTTCCAGGATCATGATTGGTCTCTATTTGGGAGCTCTCATTGGCTCCCATCCTCCTCAGATTCCCTACTTGATTGGCTCGTAGACCGAGTTCGCGAATGGCCGTAATTGCGGTCTACGAGCCAATCAAAAACTGCAGAGTTTAGCCAACGCGGAAGGGAAGACGAGCTATGCATTGGTTTGTATACCGCAATGCCGATTGGCAGTAATTGCGGTTAACAAACCAATCAAAAGCCTTGTAGCGGAGCCACAGCTGTTCAATGCGGAATAGCGGAACAGTGGCTTCGCTCTTCATTAAATGTGGAGGGTTCTACATAATCGGGAGCACTTGAGAACTCAGACAAACATAGAGAATTGTTGTTGTTGTTTGTCTTTCGGCTTTTCCCGGAAAGGGGTCGCCACAGTGGAACTCAGGTCCGCTAATGATTGGCAGTAGAGTCTTACGAAATGCCGAGGTGCCAGCTCGACGCCCAACCTTCAATGAAGGCACGCCCATTTACGCACGCATGTCTTTTGAATGCTATCCAACCGCGGGGAGAACATGCAGACTCCACACAGAAGGCACTCCCAAGCCCAGCCAAGAATCAAATTGGAGAACCTCTTGCTGTGAGGTAACAATGCTACCGCCGTAGCGCTGCAGCATCCTTAACCAATACAGAAAGTACATAGCCCATTAATAAGAAAAACACGCATCACAAGGTTAGACAGATAATCAGTTTGTACAAATGAATACACCAATTGTGTCAAATGCAATTTGTCAAAACTATTTACAGGATACATTCATATATACAACAGCAGCATAGATAGTTTATTTCGAAGCAACTTTATTATATGTACATGCAGTGTCCCGTTTATTCTGGCAGTGTCCAGGGCATAATAAGACACTTGGTCATCAGATTCTGTAAAAGTATTTGAATATCATAGGGATATGAGGGGAGGTTTAAAAGAAGTAGTGATGGGTAATGAAGTTTAGAGAGAAAAGATGAGAGAGGTAAGTGAGAAATGGGGGTTTATAATGTGTTAATGTTGTGAAAATGGGTGTTAGCAGGGTCAGGGATGGAAGGTAGGCTGGATGGAGATACTGTTAAGAGGTTCAAGGAGGATGTTTACAGTGGCAGGTCCAGGAGATATTAGGAATTCTTTCAGAGCATTTTTGAATTCTTGAGGATGGTTTATAATTCTAATAGATAGCGGACGTTTGTTCCAGGAGAGGGAAGGAGAGCAACTGTGAGGTTTTGTCCAGTGGACCTTTTTGGCTTTTAAATTTCTAGTAGATTTTGTTCAGAGCTTCTGAGCGTCCTGGGAAGGGTATAAATGGAGACTAGTGAGGAAATATTAGGGCAGAAGGAGGGCTTGTAGAGGATGGAATGGATGATCAGTAGTTAGAGGAGCAGTTTATGTGTGAATTATAACCAATTTAAGATCTTGAGAGAAGGGCAGTGGTGATATTTGGGTTTTGTTAGCAGCAAATCTGGCACCTTTATTATAGGTGGATTCAAGCTTAGTTAAGAGTGAGGATTGGAGATTAGTGAGGATTTGTGACCTGTAAAAGAGACTAGGTAGAAGGTAGGCATGGGTACGGGAAAGCTGAGACTCTTTTATTAATAATTGTTTATTTCTGTAAAGGAGGCCTAGCTTTTGGTGGGTTTTCTTTATGCACTGGAGTACATGAAGGTCAAATTTGAGTTAGTCATCTATGAGGGCTCCCAGAAGCTTAGTATGTGTTTCTACCATGATAGATGTATTGTTAAGGGATGTAATAGAGAAAGAGGGTTTAAGATGTGTGTGGGATGCAGGGAAGAATAGCAGAAGTTTAGTCTTTTTTAGATTAAGTATTAGCTGGTTATTAGGCAACAAGTTTTCATTAGATCTGAAGGATTTTTGGGTGAAGGTGTTCAAATCAGAGAGGTTATCAGAGATGGTAATGACTGTGGAACCATCAACATATTGTATGTGAGATGAATAGGGCAGGATGTGTACAGGCGATTTGTAAAGATGCTGAACAGTAAGATACCAAGTATTGATCCTTGAGGGAATCCCATCTTGATGGGGAGGGCAGGGGATAATGAGGAAAGCTATTTAACAGATTGCTGCCAGTCAGTGAAGTAGCTGGCACACCAAGAGATTGTTGAACTTGAGAGATTAAGGTCAGAGAGTTTAGCAAGGAGCAAAGGATGAGAGGCAGTGTCAAAAGCTTTGGAGAGGTCTAAAAAGCGACAGGAGATGAGTATGTTGTTGTGTCTGGCTAGTGATATAGTGTTGGTATAGGAAGTGAGGGCTGTTGTTGTACAATGATTGGGACGGAAGCCATGTTGTGTGGAAGTTAATAGATTTTCTTGGATAAGCTAGTCCAGGATTGGTTTATGTACACACTTCTCCAGTATTTTAGAGAGAAGGGACAGAATTGCTATTATAAAATTTACCAGAGTGGACAACAGAACAGAAAAAGGAATAAGAACTTTCAGGGACAGAATGTTTATACTAAATCAGACTATAGACCTCATCTTAAACAAGATAGACGAAAGTGAAAATTTACCAGTAAGTTTGGATAATGTTTCAAAATGTAGCTTCTGGTATGGCAAAAAAGACGATGGATGCCTCGGCTCGGACACACAATACTTTATTTAATTACTGTCACAAAATGAGATACGTTAAGCGCTTTCATCTGCATCTGCAGACTTCCTCAGAACGTACAATTTAAAGTTTCAGCACTCCTTAAATAACACAGCTGACTCATTTTGGCACCAATATTAATTGACACATTTTTACAACTTTTTTAAGACTTTTTTAAGAATGCATTTAGCACACATTTTTAAAAATACCATGACTATATTATAACTATATTATAAAAATGTATGTATACATATATGTTAATAAAACAGTCAATTGATATGCAAAGTACTATTTACTGTCTATCTAGCTTTGTAAAATACTGTCCTAGTCTTTCAGAACTGTAGATACATAATTACATCACAATGTCTTACTCATAAAAGATTAAAAAGATTAAACGGTTTGAAAAGTTACATACAAATGTCCTGCACATAAAAATTGTTTTTCTTTTCCAATAATTGTGTGGAAAATTATCCACTTATGTACCAATATATTTATTTACCAATATATTTTTTTATTTATTTATTTGTGTAAACTGGTGCATAATGTGTAAAAATGAATGCTTATCTATTTGTTTATTTATTTAATAATGTCAGGAAGGGTTTTATGCTGATAAAATCATTAATTCCGGGAAAATTAGTGGCATCCGTAAAAATCTGCCACTTGCTCTCTTTCATTGCAAGAATAGCTTTAATGTTTCCACCATAGGGTGAGGGTTCTACCTTATCAATGATGTTAAACAAGAAATGATGACTTGTGATTTATATAGCTACCTGTGTAGCATGCAATGCATTCTACATAGGTAAGATGGAAAGATACTTTAAACGACGCATATATGAGCATCAGTATGCCATTGGCACAAAAGATAATAGAAACACCCTGTATCGACATGTATTAAACACTAATGATAGTCATCATTTCTTGTTTAACATCATTGATAAGGTAGAACCCTCACCCTATGGTGGAAACATTAAAGCTATTCTTGCAATGAAAGAGAGCAAGTGGCAGATTTTTACGGATGCCACTAATTTTCCGGGAATTAATGATTTTATCAGCATAAAACCCTTCCTGACATTATTAAATAAATAAACAAATAGATAAGCATTCATTTTTTACACATTATGCACCAGTTTACACAAATAAATAAATAAATAAATATATTGGTAAAAAAAAATAAATATATTGGTACATAAGTGGATAATTTTCCACACAATTATTGGAAAAGAAATACAATTTTTATGTGCAGGACATTTGTATGTAACTTTTCAAACTGTTTAATCTTTTTAATCTTTTATGAGTAAGACATTTTGATGTAATTATGTATCTATAGTTCTGAAAGACTAGGACAGTATTTTACAAAGCTAGATAGATAGTAAATAGTACTTTGCATATCAATTGACTGTTTTATTAACATATATGTATACATACATTTTTATAATATAGTTATAATATAGTCATGGTATTTTTAAAAATGTGTGCTAAATGCATTCTTAAAAAAGTCTTAAAAAAGTTGTAAAAATGTGTCAATTAATATTGGCGCCAAAATGAGTCAGCTGTGTTATTTAAGGAGTGCTGAAACTTTAACTTGTACGTTCTGAGGAAGTCTGCAGATGCAGATGAAAGCGCTTAACGTATCTCATTTTGTGACAGTAATTAAATAAAGTATTGTGTGTCCGAGCCGAGGCATCCATCGTCTTTTTTGCCATACCAGAAGCTACATTTTGAAACTATTCCTAGTTGTTGCTCAAGTTTGGATAATGTGTCTTTTAATTCTGTTTAGTGAATTTGTCACATTGCAGTTTAAATGACAATGAGTGTCATATTTTACAATTTGGTTTAAAGTTTATACCTACAGTTATTCCTCGCCTTCACATGTTAAAACAAAACGTTTTTTTCCTGGTTAGGAAATTGCATTTAAAGTATTTTTTAATAGGACAGACAATGCAAGGAATATTGACATTTCTGATCATGCTGACTCAGAGAATGAAAGTTTTATTTATTGTATAACACATGACAATGATAAATGTTTCATTTCTTGTATGTCAGATTTTGATGTTAATGCTTATTGTTTGATATACATGCTATTTCCACTAAAAGTGCATTTATTCCCCCTTATATTAACGAGACAATAAAACCATTTTCTTCCATGCTTAACTATCATATAATACAACTGTCTGATAGTTTTGATAAACACAAAGATGTTACATATAATTTGAGTAGGGATGAATGGAAGTCACTGATTGATTTAAGTCAAAGAAAAGATATTATAATTAAGCCCTCTGATAAAGGGAATAAAACAGTTATTTTACATTATACACAATATGTCAACATGTGCTACGAACATCTAAGGAATGAGAATATTTATAGAAAGTGTCACATTGTTGACTATAATAATGCTATGACAATATAAGGTGTTATTAGAGAAGGGGGTTAGACTAGGTTATTTGACCCAAGGGGATGTTGATAGAAAGTCTGATGTTGGTGGGTGTAAATTACCTGCCTTTTATTGTTTGCCTAAATTGCATAAACATTTGCAGAACCCTCCTGGTCATCCTATTGTTGGTGCCAATAGATATTTTTTGACCAATATAAGCTTACTTATACATGAATATTTAAAGTCTCATGTTATGAAGTTACAGTCTTATATAAAAGACTCTTTTGATTTTTTGGACAAAATACAGGACATTAAGTGGAGTAGTGGTATGTACTATGTGGTTATGGATGTGAAAAGTTTATACACTAGTATTAGACAGCAGGATGGCATTAAAGCCTTGAATTATGTTTTGGGCAATTCTCCCCTGTCCTGTTACATAATACAACTTACGCAATTTTGTTTATTAAATAATTTTTTTGTCTTTGATGGATGTGTATGCCACCAGTTGCAGGGTACTGCCATGGGGGCATCTTTTGCCCCCATGTATGCAAATTTGTTCATGGCACTTTTTGAGCTTGAATACTTGTATGAGCATGATGTGTGAAAAATAATGCTATTGCCTATTACAGATACACAGATGATTTAATTTTTGTTTGTAAAGGTGGTAGGTATAATATTATGAATTGTCGGTTAGATTTAGAACAAAATGTTTATGGTGTGAAATTTGATGACATACAGTGTGGTAGCATGGTTCACTTCCTTGATTTAGTTCTGGAGGGTGTTAATGGTGGGGGCATTAAGACATCAGTACGCAGGAAATTTGCAGGTAATTTCCATTTTTTGCATGGGGCTAGTTTTCATCCCCAATATTTGCTGGAAGCCCTACCCTATGGGGAGTTTCTTCGAATGCACAAAATTTGTAGTGATTGGGGGGATTTTGTAAAAGAGTGTAGGTACACTTTTTACATGTTTATTAACAGGGGTTATAACTACAATGTGGTTAAGTTTTTACAAAGAGTTGTAGCATTTAGACTGGTGTTAAAACAGTGTCAGAATGTCATGCATGGAGACAGGAATAATATTGAATGTTGCAAAAATCAGATATATTTTGTTTCGGTGTATAATAGTCTGAGCAATAGGATTAATAAAATATTACATAGCTGTTGGAAATTTTTACTTCAGGACATGGAATTGGAGAGAATAATAGTAAATAGTCCTTGTATTTCCTACAAAAAAGGAAAAGGTTTGAAAGATGTTTTGGTTTCTAGCTATTTCTCTATGCCTAATGAGACACTGCACATAATTCCTGCCATGAGGGGCACTCACCCTTGTGATGGTTTCCCTATATGTTTCTGTGTTACAAATTTTAAGAAAATAAATTGTATTAAGTTTTCTCCTGGTGGTAGCTTTTCATGTAGCAGTGAAGGGATAATATATGCTCTCAGCTGCCCTTGTAATTTATTTTATATAGGAGAAAGCAAAAGGAAATTTAAAGTAAGACTACAGGATCATATAAGAGATATAAAGAATGGTAAATAGAAAGTAATATTGCAATGCATTTTAAAACAGTTCATAACGCTGATCATTCATTGTTAAAACCTTCTGTTTCAGAGCAAGATTTTATGAAAATTGGTGAAATACGTGATATTAAGGACAAACTTCTTTGTAAAGAATCTGTTTATATTTTAAAGTTCAATACTATGGTACCTGTAGACTTAAATTTAAAGATTAATTGGAAACAATTACTATGTAATTGAATAATTAATTAATGAATGGTGTTATATAAAGTCTGTGTAAAGCTGTGTGTTTTGTATTACTCCTGGAAGGCTGTAAGCAGAGGCGCTAGAGTTTTTTTTTAAATATATATCAAATCTGTATTTGTGCTGTGGCCAGTTGTAGATTTCTTTTTGCTGCTGTTCTTCAAATTGTTACATACAGAATTGCTATTGGTGTAAATGACGTACTACCTTAATAAAGTGGAAATAGACCAAAAGTTATGTTTTAGTTTCTATTGATTAAAGTACAGCTGCAAATGCTTTTTGTGCACCCATAATAAACACTATAAAACAACAGAACTGAAGGAAGCATGAAGTATCTGTCAAATAAAATGTTGTCTTAACTAAAACTTTGTTAGAGAGAAAGTAAACAAAATGGGACAGTTTTACATCAGTCAAGGATCAGGATTCAGGACTTTCTGATGTCACCCAACATCATAAAGTGAAGCACAGAGCAGCAACACTGCAATTACTCTGAAGGCAGAAGCATAATGTGACAGGTCTAAAAGGTCACTGTCATACCTCTCAACTGTCTAGATTTTTGCAGAATGTTCAGATTTTTGCCTCATATTTGTGGTCCAGTCCTCTAAAAAGTTGTGTTTTTTGGCAAATCACTGAGTATTGAAGTCACTAAATAATGACATACATTTGCATTTTAGACTTAATTTCCTTTAGAAAATGTATATTAACACATTAACACAAGTCCTGTTATTTTAGCAACTTTCTATGAGCAATATTTAAAACCTAAGACAATAAAATAAGAGTCACCATGAAACAAACAACCAAAACTCAAAAAGCAGGACTGGCTAAAAGATGATTTTACTTCAAAGGCATGAATAGACACAAAATAAGTAAACGTTGCAATAAAAACTACAAATCCAATCGGAAAGTCAATTCAGTAAGCGCTTTCATTTGGCATTTGCCAAACTTTTTCAAACTTGTAAAAACATCACTTCCTGTTCCATAAATACTACATAATGATGACATAATGAATCTAATTAAAACTGGTTATACGTTAGCTTAAAGCAGCAACGGAAAAGTATAATAAAATGTCCATTGTACTGAAATTATTGCTTTAAAACACATTCACACATAACAAATCAATCGATCAATTCAGCTGGTAAAAAATATAATAATAATAATAAAATTAAAATCTAAGATTATATATTATAATTAAATTAAAACAGTGGGTGTAACCATTAACTATGAAACACAGGAAACAAATCCTAATATAAATTTCCTCTTTAGGATGCAATCTTTGCATTTTTAATTGATATTTGCGATGCAATATATATATATATATATATATATATATATATATATATATATATATATATATATATATATATATGTGTGTGTGTCCTATATAACACTTTTTTAAAAATATATCTAACATTATGTGCAATGTATTACCTACAAAAATATGATATAAAATCTAATTCAGCATAAATGATGTCCGTTCAAACAATCGATACGCTCTAAGCAACATAAATTAATGTTCTAAATAAAATTATCAAATGAAATATAGACAACAGTTACAACTCTATAACATTATTATATAAATGTGTCCACTTAAAACTTTGAATATATATATATATATATATATATATATATATATATATATATATATATATATATATATATATATATATATATATATAAACTAAAGTGTTATATATAACCTAGCATAATAAAATATGTAAAATATATTGTAACCTATATAAAATATCATATGTCAAATAAATAATATAACTATATGTTTTCCATTATCTTTCTAACGATTTTAATTTTAAAATGCTGGCTATCGAACTATTACTATTCATACCAGGCCAATTCTGTGCATCAAGCCTTATTTGCCATTCTAATTCGAGATTCTCTAAGACTGGTTGTCAAGGTCCACCCCTTGCATTCATTTTTAAAGTGTCTAACACGACAAATTTGAATGAATGAGTAGTGTGTGTGTTGATATGTATTGCCAGAGCATTTAATTTATTTTTATCGCGTATTGCTCTAATGTGTTCACCAATACGCTCCTTAAACTTTCTCTCTGTTTTTCCTACATAAAACATAATACAGTTGCAACATAAAGCACAATAAGCTAACTTTTCACTAGTGCAACTGGCTTTATCTTTCAATCGAATATTTATACCATTAATTTTTACTTCGTTTGTTTCAAATACATAAGAGCAATATTTACATCTACCACACTTAAATGTTCTCCCATGTTTATTATTGATATATTTGTTCTCCAGGCTTTGTTTTAAATTAATACCCCTTTTATATACTATGGATGGACTACTATCAACATAATCATGTAAGAATGGATCAGTCACTATAAGTTGCCAATTTTTCTTGACAATGTTGCAAATAGCAGCACTGTCAGAACTGTATGTTGTTATAAAACTTCTTGAAAAGCTTTTACTTTTTAACATATTTGATATAGTAGTATTGTTTGAAGTGACTTCATTCAAATCCAGTGTCTCATTTAAATTAATTGACCTTGTCGTAATAGTACCACTCATTAAATTTGGGGTACTTGTTGCTACTGAATTTAATAATGGTTTGAAATGCAAATTATCACGCTTAACTATTATTTCAGACATCACCTCATTTATCATCCTTTCTGGGTAACCTCTGTTTTTAAACATATCATATAAATTCAGGCATTCACTAATAAAATCATCTCTATTGCTCACCATTCTAGAAGCCCTAACAAATTGGCCCTTTAGAATGGCTCGTTTTTGACTATAAGGATGGCAACTATTAAAATGCAAGAAGCTATTACTATATTTCTTCTTGCGAAATATTTTTGGTATAAATTTTTTATTTAAATAATCCTTTTCTAGTAGCACATCCAGAAAAGCTATTGAATCTATATTTATTGTAGCCGTAAATTTTAAAAAAGAAGTTGTTGAATTTATATATAATAGAAATTCATCCATTTTTTCTTTTCTTCCACTCCATAAAATAAAAGTATCATCTAAAAAATGCAAATATAATTTACAACAATTAAAATATATAGAATTGAAAATAATTATTTTTCCCATATAAACATAACTATATTCGCATAGAGGCCCCCACATGGGGACCCCATGGCTACACCTTCATTTTGTAGATACATTTTATTATTAAAAAATATAAAATTATTTCGTAAGATAATATTTAAAAGCTGATCAAATAAATTAATTTTATTTTGTATTAAACCTTTCTCTTCTAAAAATAAATTAAACCATTCCATTCCTATTTCATGTGGAATAACAGAATATAAATCTTTGACGTCAATAGTTAAAAAAAATATCATTGTCATTATAGGGAATTGCCCCCATAATGGATAAAAAATCCCATGAGTCTTTTAATAAATGTTTTTCAGAATAAATATATATTTTCAAACTATTGTCAATGAATTTAGCTATTGGATAGGTAACGGAGCCTTAGGCGTCAATAATCAGTCTAAAAGGGTTTTTTTTCAAATATTTATGGATTTTTGGGACTCCAAATATAGTTGGAGTCCTAGGCTGACAAACATTCATGTAATTAAATTCATCTATACTAATGTCCCCATCAATAAATAAATCATAAAGAACCCCTCTAATATGCCTATAAGCCCCATTTAATTCATTAATGGAACTCATTTCATATGTATTATTGTTTGAAATATGTTCTAGTTCTTTGTTATAATCATTAATGTTAAAATTTGTCATACCCCCTCCTTTATCTGGCTTTATAGATTTAATGTCTTTGTTTTCAATTAAACTTTTTAACATGTCTGACTATTCTTTTGTTAGATTGTGTCTTTTGTTTTTTGTACCTAATGTATAAACTGCACGAAAATCCAATTCACACAATCTTTCGAAAGTATCTAATGTTTGATGCAATGGGGGGGGGGGGTTATAGGAACTAGAAATAAAAAATGGTTTGGTTATCCATTCAGTGTTGTGAAATAAAAAAAACTTTAATTTAATTTTCTTACAAACAGCTTTAAATCTATAATAGAGTGTACAATATTCATTCTTTTACTGGGAATGAAAGTTTGTCCACGTGACAATAAGTCACAAATGCTGTTATCAAATGGAAACTCAGAATAATTATAGACAGTAAAATCTTTAGTTGAATTCATATAAAGTACTGGTCCATAATTGACCAAAATCTCGTTCTCTAATATCCTCTCCATTGTCCCTTGTTGTAATTGTTCCTCCCCCTGAAAAAAGCTCCTCGGCCGCTGGCCTGATTTTGAGGCCCCCAATTCTTTCTCTGATTCTGATTTTGGAAGGTCTGTTGACATTGCATTAACCTTTTGGACCTTCTTAGAGGTGGAAAAGATTCTGTTCCTAAAAAAATCAGCATCATCTTCCAAATCACAGTCTTCACAATTTAAATCTGTATTGGTACTTTTTTCGTCATCTCGGACAATTTGTTGCCCCATTGTTGAGAGGTAGGGGGTGGGGAGTAAGCTATACCTTGTCCATAAGCCGCCAAATCACGGTCTAGCTTTTTAAGTTTTCTGTCCTTAATTATTTTCATTTTTTCATCTATAGATTTAAAAATACGTTTATAATCAAAATCATTAGTGGTAAAAGTTGGATCCTTTTTTACCACTGCATCAATATCGTTTGCTTGTTTCATTAAATGTTCAATAGATTTTTTTATTATCACAAACAACCAAAGTCATGTAGTCTATACCAAACTTATCAAACAGTTTAATAAGGTCTATGTGTAATGGTGAATTTTTTACCAGACCAGATGGAAATCTCCATACACGCAGACCTTTCGGAACTATGTTTTTTTTAATACACTCTTGAAAATAGTTGTTGTCCATCTGCAACTTTTTTATTTTCAATAAAACATATTCCAATTCAGACAATTTATCGTTAAATGATCTTGGTGTACCTGTATCACTGTTCGATGAAACTGAAAAACTACTGTTGCTGGTTAACCATGTAGAAAAATGATCGCTTCATCTTTTTGATACATTTGTAACCCCTGAAGTAGACGGCTGATCCGATAAACCAGCATCATTACAGTTCGACGAAGTGGAGAGCCTAGGATTAGACTCCCCCAAATTAGTCCCATTAACATCCACAAATGGATTGGAATGAAGAGAAATATTTGAACACTGCGACAGACTCCATTGTTCAAGTCTGTCCATTCTGTCAGTTAACTTTTGAATCAACTGCGTCAAGCTTCCAAGTACATTTTCCGTTGCTGTTTCAGTCTCCGTCTCAGCCATATCCAATCGAAAAACTAAGACAATAAGAGTCACCACGAAACAAACAACCAAAACTCAAAAAGCAGGACTGGCTAAAAGACGATTTTACTTCAAAGGCACGACTAGACACAAAATAAGTAAACATTGCAATAAAAACTACAAATCCAATTGGAAAGTCAATTCAGTAAGCGCTTTCATTTGGCATTTGCCAAACTTTTTCAAACTTGTAAAAACATCACTTCCTGTTCCATAAATACTACATAATGATGACATAATGAATCTAATTAAAACTGGTTATAAGTTAGCTTAAACCAGCAACGGAAAAGTATAATAAAATGTCCATTGTACTGAAATTATTGCTTTAAAACACATTCACAGATAACAAATCAAGCAATGTTCAAACATACACACAATTCAGCTGGTAAAAAATATAATAATAATAATAAAATTAAAATCTAAGATTATATATTATAATTAAATTAAAACAGTGGGTGTAACCATTAACTATGAAACACAGGAAACAAATCCTACTATAAATTTCCTCTTTGGGATGCAATCTTTGCATTTTTAATTGATATTTACGATGTAATATATATATATGTCCCATATAACACTTTTTTAAAAATATATCTAATATTATGTGCAGTGTATTACCTACAAAAATATGATATAAAATCTAATTCAGCATAAATGATGTCCGTACAAACAATCGGTACACTCTAAGCAACATAAATTAATGTTCTAAATAAAATTATCAAATGAAATATAGACAACAGTTACAACTCTATAACATTATTATATAAATGTGTCCACTTAAAACTTTGAATATAATATAGTTATGTATATATGGGAAATAGAATTTATTTTCAGTTCTATATATTTTAATTGTTGTAAATTATATTTGCGTTTTTTAGATGATATTTTTATTTTATGGAATGGAAGAAAAGAAAAAAAATGGATGAATTTCTATTATATATAAATTCAACAATTTCTTTTTTAAAATTTACGGCTACAATAAATATAGATTCAATAGCTTTTCTGGATGTGCTACTAGAAAAGGATTATTTAAATAAAAAATTTATATCAAAAATATTTCTCAAGAAGACATATAGTAATAGCTTCTTGCATTTTAATAGTTGCCATCCTTATAGTCAAAAACGAGCCATTCTAAAGGGCCAATTTGTTAGGGCTTCTAGAATGGTGAGCAATAGAGATGATTTTATTAGTGAATGCCTGAATTTATATGATATGTTTAAAAACAGAGGTTACCCAGAAAGGATGATAAATGAGGTGATGTCTGAAATAATAGTTAAGCGTGATAATTTGCATTTCAAACCATTATTAAATTCAGTAGCAACAAGTACTCCAAATTTAATGAGTGGTACTATTACGACAAGGTCAATTAATTCAAATGAGACACTGGATTTGAATGAAGTCACTTCAAACAATACTACTATATGAAATACGTTAAAAAGTAAAAGCTTTTCAAGAAGTTTTATAACATACAGTTCTGACAGTGCTGCTATTTGCAACATTGTTAAGAAAAATTGGCAACTTATAGTGACTGATCCTTTCGTACATGATTATTTTGATAGTAGTCCATCCATAGTATATAAAAGGGGTATTAATTTAAAACAAAGCCTGGAGAACAAATATATCAATAATAAACATGGGAGAACATTTAAGTGTGGTAGATGTAAATATTGCTCTTATGTATTTGAAACAAACAAAGTAAAATTAATGGTATAAATATTCGATTGAATGATAAAGCCAGTTGCACTAGTGAAAAGTTAGTTTATTGTGCTTTATGTTGTAACTGTATTATGTTTTATGTAGGAAAAACAGAGAGAAAGTTTAAGGAGCATATTGGTGAACATATTAGAGCAATACACAATAAAAATGAATTAAATGCTCTGGCAAAACATATCAACACATACACTACTCATTCATTCAAATTTGTCGTGTTAGACACTTTCAAAATGAATGCAAGGGGTGGACCTTGGCAACCAGTCTTAGAGAAGCTCGAATAAGAATGGCAAATAAGGCTTGATGCACAGAATTGGCCTGGTATGAATAGTAATAGTTCGATAGCCAGCATTTTAAAATTAAAATCATTTGAAAGATAATGGAAAACATATAGTTATATTATTTATTTGACATATGATATTTTATATAGGTTACAATATATTTTACATATTTTATTATGCTAGGTTATATATAACACTTTAGTTCATATATATATATATATATACGTATATATGTATATATATATATATATATATATATATATATATCTTCAAAGTTTTAAGTGGACACATTTATATAATAATGTTATAGAGTTGTAACTGTTGTCTATATTTCATTTGATAATTTTATTTTGAACATTAATTTATGTTGCTTAGAGCATATATATATATACATATATATATATATATATATATATATATATATATATATATATATATATATATTCAAAGTTTTAAGTGGACACATTTATATAATAATGTTATAGAGTTGTAACTATTGTCTATATTTCATTTGATAATTTTATTTAGAACATTAATTTATGTTGCTTAGAGCATACCGATTGTTTGAACGGACATCATTTATGCTGAATTAGATTTTATATCATATTTTTGTATGTAATACACTGCACATAATGTTAGATATATTTTTAAAAAAGTGTTATATGGGACATATATATATATTACATCGCAAATATCAATTAAAAATGCAAAGATTGCATCCTAAAGAGGAAATTTATATTAGGATTTGTTTCCTGTGTTTCATAGTTAATGGTTACACCCACTGTTTTAATTTAATTATAATATATAATCTTAGATTTTAATTTTATTATTATTATTATATTTTTTACCAGCTGAATTGTGTGTATGTTTGAACATTGCTTGATTTGTTATGTGTGAATGTGTTTTAAAGCAATAATTTCAGTACAAAGGACATTTTATTATACTTTTCCGTTGCTGCTTTAAGCTAACTTATAACCAGTTTTAATTAGATTCATTATGTCATCATTATGTAGTATTTATGGAACAGGAAGTGATGTTTTTACAAATTTGAAAAAGTTTGGCAAATGCCAAATGAAAGCGCTTACTGAATTGACTTTCCGATTGGATTTGTAGTTTTTATTGCAACGTTTACTTATTTTGTGTCTATTCGTGGCTTTGAAGTGAAATCGTCTTTTAGCCAGTCCTGCTTTTTGAATATTTAAACCATGTCCATACTTTGGGTCATTTGTTCCCCCATTATTTTAGGCTTTGTCCAGATTTCTTGCACTGAGAGATTGAGAAGTATGGTCACTATTACAAATCTGTGCAGAGACTCCTAGAGTTACTTGTCAGTTTGCTGAAGGCTCAGTGCTGCTGTCAGCTTGGGCTGCTGCCATGCAAAATCCTCATGCCTGTTGCAATCTTGAGTCATGCAGTACTAATGTAGAACACCCCTTACTAACAGACACACACAAGCAGGGGTGTAGCCATAAAATGTAATTTTGTACTCACAGGCTCTTTTTACTGCCCCCCAACTCACCTGACATTAAAAAAAATGGACACATCTTTTCAAAATGTTGCTCCCTAGCAGTCAGTAAATGCATGCAATCATTTCAGCGGTTCTCTCTAAAACTATTAAAGATATTACCTTTAAGATATTAGCTCAATATCTGAGCTGTTTGGCTGGCTGCTATCTACCTGCAATCAAATGAAGTACAAGCTGATATAAGTATACTTTGTTTTGCACCTGCACTGTTTTACAGATAGGATTGCATTTTACTTATTTGTTTCATTGAATATTAATTGAATATTATGGTCTCTCTGTCTCTCTGCAGTTATTTTCCCACCCCACCCCCTCTGTTCTTGTTGTGGTATTAATCTTGGTTGCTTTAGAACTGCCCACCCCTCCTGTAAATTTGTGTTTGGACACTCCTTCTGGGCCCATTTCATTTGCTCACTCAACTGAGTTCAGTGAGATCATATTTTGATTTCAGACATTCCTACCAGTCCCATCTCTTGAGCTCTATCCACTGTGTACAGAGAGAGAATTTGGGAAGGACAGCTCATGTAGTGATTTAATCTTGATCTATTCCAACCCTCTCCACTAACAAAACAAACAAAAAATTATTTATACTTTATTCAGCTGCTCTTACTGTAACTGTCTTCTACCTTCTCTATTACTTTAGTTTGCTGTTCTCTGCACTCTTAAATGCTCAAGTGCTCTTATTCTGCACTTATTACTGCTTGTTAGTAGCTTGATTAAATTTATATGATGTCCTAAGTAGCTTAGTTTTGGTTTTAGCACTTGAGCTTCAGGCCAGTTATTTTGCATTTAGGGTTTTTGAGGACAAACTCTGCTCTCCCTAAGTCCGCCAATTATTCATAACACTATGTCTGGACAATTCCCACCAGTTTCCCCTGCCAGTCTGGTCGACATGGGTATACTGAGACAGTGTAGCAACTGCTTCATGTTCACAGACAGTCCTCTTCTCCTAGCACATCATTCTTCTACTTGCGAGAGATGCATCTACATCAGTAAGCTGGAATTCATGCTCTCTAACACTACAGTCAGTACTCCTGACAAAGAGGAGATTGCCAGCACAAACACCACACCACCCACATCACAGAATTACTCACCCACGTATGCATGGGTCCTCAGCAAAAACTTATCTAAACAACAGAGACCCCCCAAAACATATTTGCAGACATTCCAGACACAATGCCAATCATATTATGCACAGTAGTCAAAACACTACTGTCTCACAAACACAGCCCATTAGATATAACAATAAACCAATGCAGCCCATAAGGCATAACAATAAACCAAACATACTAGTCATTGGTGACTCAATAGTGAGATACACTGATGTCCTCCTCACCAGGCTGAACAAGGTGAAGATCACAGTCAGCTGTTTGTCAGGTGCTAGAATCCACCACATCACGCACGTAAGTCTCTCAATAACAGGCATAAGTATGACTCTGTCATTGTCCATGTTGGCGTAAATGACTTGAGATGTACCTCCCTGGATTATATGAAGAGAGACATGATTGAGCTCTCAGAGTATGTGCTCCAGGCAGGTGTGACCCTAGCCCTGAGCAGCATCCTACCTTCACCAAGAATGATGCCACAATGCCAACAAAAAATGATTGACTTCAACAATTGGCTTAGTTTCCAGTGTCTTTCCAAGGGAATCCAGTATCTGTCTACCTGGGATAACATGATTGACAGGCCTCAATGCTTTGCCAGAGATGGCCTCCACCTGTCACCCCTAGGGTTCCGGATCTTGGCCAAGGCTCTTGCCTCCCCCATCGTACCTATTTTAGGCTATGTCCCAAAAAAAAATTTTCCAACATGAAAGATCTGTCAAAAAGCAAATTGAAGGTCATGCTACTCAATGCTAGGAGCCTTAATCTGAAAATGCACACACTGCAGGCTCTCCTCACACTGGAAGATGCTGATGTCTGCGCAGTCACGGAAACCTGGTTCAGGGCTGCAGAGAGCACCCCCTGCCTTACCAGGTTATAATTCATTCCACACTTTCTGACCCCAAATTGAGGTTGGAAAGACTAAGGGTTGTGGCATCTCTATCTTCATTAAAGACAGGCATACCTCCATACTGGTTTACCAGCATGACGCACTGGAATTACTCCAGGTGCAACTGAGAGTTGGCAAGACACCCATCCAAGTTATAGCCAGCTATAGACCCCCCTTCCTGTCTCAGGACACCCACTCTTCCTATCTGGACCTACTTGACTCTTTCACGGTACCCCCTAGCACCCTGATTCTTGGTGATTTCAACTACCCCACCATAAACTGGGTGAACTATTCCTGCACTAATGCACTCATCCAATGATTCCTTGTCTTCATCAACTCTAACACACTAGACCAGGTGGTCTCATCCTCCACAAGGGGAGATAATAGGTTCATAGGTAGGTACTAGGCTATCTGCCCGAGGGCATTTATAAGCCTAGCCAGAGTGTGTCAGCTTTCGCCGCCCCATTGATTAATTAACTGATCCTCTGTCAAGCAGAGCCAATGAAGTGATCCCAGGGGTGTATTTTCTGTTACCCATTCACTCGTCAAGGTTTCTCTTGAAGAGTGTTATTGAGGGGTTCTGCCTAATGTAGTTTGGAATTTTGTTCCAAAACATGGGGAGTCTCTGTGACATGAATCTATCCCTCCAGCATGTTCTATTTATTGTTGTGGTGAGGTTTAGCTCACTAGAGTGCGTGGCTCGCAGTGACTTGGATTTCTTTAAGTGGAGCATGTCCATCAATTCTGAGTTGGACATGGCTTTGTAAGTCAGGCAGAGATCACCTCTGAGTAAGCGATATGCCACTGAGTACAGTAATCCTCTTGGTGAGGTACCTTTGTGATCTGTCCAGCTGTTGGAAGTGTCTTGTGAGGTACATCCCAAATGGGGCATTGTACTCTATGATGGGTCTGGTGAGTGACGAGTAGAGGGGCACTATAACCTCTTTATTTCTAGATGCGAACCCTTTATTAATTAGATGGGCCACATAGAAGGATTTCCTAACTACTTTGGCAATATAACTGTCAAAGGAGAGATTACTATCTACCTGGGTCCCCAGATCTCTTATTACCTCTTCCTTATTAAGGGGGCTGCCACCTATGTGGGAATTTGTGGGTGTTTTGTTTTTCCCAAATGGGATGACTATGCATTTTTTGGCATTTAGCTTGAGGCAATGACTTTGACACCACATGTCCATATCAGTAAGGCCCTTTTGGAGGATGTCCATGTCAGCTGGAGAGTCAATTATGTCTCCCAGTTTGCAGTCATCAGCAAACTTGGTTAGCCATACTCCTCCTGTGTTTGCCTGTACTTCTGAGAAGTATATGTCGAACAGTAGGGGTCCCAGGACGAAGCCTTGTAGGACACCACTTGTGACTGGTTTAGAGTCAGACCTGGAGCCCGCTATTCTTACCGTGTGAGTTCTGTCTGTAAGACAGTTGGCAAACATCTCATAACGTAGGGGTTTATGTTCAAGCTGGTGAGTTTTTCTGTAATACCAGAGTGGGGAATGGTGTTGAAAGCCTTGGCGAGGTCAAGGTAGGCTGAGTGAACAACCTTTCTCTCATCTAAGGCCTTGGTGACTGTCTTGAAGAAGTCAACCAGGTTTAGTAGGCATGATCTGCCCTAAACAAAGCCGAACTGAGTCAAATCAATTGTTTGGAGGTTCCCAATGTCTTTGTTAATGAGTTCCATGATTATGCGCTCCAGAGCCTTGCAGACCAGGCTTATGGGGCGATAGTTATCAGGGTCAGTTGTGGACTCTCCTTTGTGGAGTGGAATAACCGTTGCTGTGTGCCATTCTATGGGCAAGTACCCTGTGGAGAGGCTGAGGGTGAGCAGCGTGTTTAGGTGGGGGGTTAGTTCATTCTGTAGTTCGCGCAAGACGCAGCCTGGGACACCATCTGGCCCCATTGACGCTGTGTTTTTGGCTTTTGAAAGGGCTATTTTCACCTGTGCATCTGTGATTTCCAGGACACTACACTTTTCCGGTATTGTTGGGGGCCCTTTTGGGGGTGAGAGGGGGGTGAAGTTTGCACTGAATCTATCTGCCAGGATGTTGGCAATATCAGTAGGTTCAGTATATTTTGTGCTATTTTGCACTAGTTCAGTGCATATCTGTGAGTTGCCAATTAGATTCTTAACATAGCTAAAGAAGGCTTTGTGATTATCTTTTGAATCCTTGGCTATTTTTCTTTCAAAGTTAGCCTTGGAAGATTTTATGAGGGACCTTAGTTTCTTACTGATACTGATCAGGGATGTCTTTCCTTCTTGGGATTTGCTTTTTTTCTGAACTAGTTTCCTCCTTCTATTGTATAGCCTGTTTATGGGTGGGGTCCACCAGACTGGTTTCCTTCTCTTAGAGGAGTGGGTCTTGGTTTTGCTAGGGATGGCACGATCCATGCATACTTGAAGGTGCTCATAGAGTGCATTTGTAAAGGTTTCTGCATCTTGGGCAGTGTTATCCTCTAGCATGGGGCTGTGAAACTTACCGCCTCTGTCTTAAGTAAGGTGAAGTTTGCTTTAGAAAAGTTTTTACTGTGGTTTCCTTAGTTGGGGGTGGTGGTGGGGTGTGGACATCCAGAGTGATTAGTTTATGGTCTGATCTAACCAGTAACAGGTTCACTTCTGGTGTGGAACACCTGTCGCCCATGTTTGTGATGACCAGGTCCAATATGTTTTCACCTCTGGTAGGGGAGTTTACCAGCTGATCCAGGGCATTTGAGTTGATGGATTTCAGGAAGTGTTGGGCCTGGGAGTTTGTACTCGAGTAGTTTTCCCAGTTAATGGTAGGGTAATTGAAATCACCCACTATCTGGGTGTTCGGTAGGACCTTCATGTTTTCCAGTGTCTCCAGAAAGGTGGAGTGGTGGTCCTGGATCATGGAGGGTGATCTGTAGCAGGCCACAATTTGCATTGCAGATTTGCCTGATGTTAGTTTCACATGGATGATCTCAGAGGTATCATGCTGCGCCACTACCCTGGAGTTGTAGGTATCCTTGATGAATATGGATACACCCCCTCCTTTTGTGTTTCGGTCCGTGTTCTTTGGCCGAAACGTGTGGTATGAGTTGTAGCCCGGTAGTGCTGGGGTGCTCTCTGGAGCCTTGAACCAGGTTTCAGTTACTGCACAGATGTCGACGTTCTCCATACTGAGGAGTGCTGCGAGCACATGCATTTTAAGATTTAAACTCCTGGCGTTGAGTAGCATAACTCTCAAGTTTTTGTTAATTGTGCTGTTTACGGAGGTGGGTTTGACTTTGGAGCCTTGCCTAAAAAAGGCACTATCAGGGCAGCAAGAGCTTTGGCCAGTATTCCAAAGCCTAGGGGTGACAGGTGCAAGCCATCTCTTGCGAAGCAAAGCAGCTTGTCAAGCATGTCATCCCAGGCTGACAGACACCGGATCCCCTTTGAATGACACCAGAAGCTTAGCCAATTGTTGAAATTGATCATTTTTTCTTTATACTGCAGTATCATTCTTGGTGAGAGCAGGATGCTGCTCAGGGTCAGGGTCATACCAGCCTGGGCTACATGATCAGAGAGCTCTTCCATGTCTCTTTTCATGTAGTCCAGGGAGGTACATCTCAGGTCATTCACACCAACATGAACAATGACAGAGTTATATTTGTACTTGTTCTGGAGTGACCTAAGTACTTGTGTTATGTGGCGGATTCTGGCTGCCGACAGGCAGGTAACAGTAACCTTCTGCTTGTCCAGCCTAGTGAGTGGGACGTGAGTGTGCCTGACTATAGAGTCACCTATTACTAGTGTGTTAGGTATGTTATTTCGCCTTAAGGGCTATGATTGTGCAGCACACTGATTTTGTTTCATGTGTTGTCTGATTTGTGACAGGAGGTGCAGGTTGTTTGGGTGTCTGCTTTGGAGGTCTCTGATGCCTTTGCAGGTTTTCATTTAGAGCCTCCGAGTATGATTTTGTGTATTTATGTGTATTTTTTGCCAGTGCTGTTTTAGTAGGTCTGTGTGCGGCTGGAGGTGTGGTGCAAGTGTTAACCTTCTCCTCTTGACTGTCTGTTCCAGTCTTGGGTGGAGACAGCTTAGCTTCCAATTTGGCTGTATAATTGCATCTCTTGCATATGCTAGTATTTTGTGGTAGGAGAGGGTTGTCTGTGTACATGAGGCAGTTGTAACATTGCCTCAGGATACCCAGATTCACCAGGTGGACTGGAGAGTACACCTGAAATTGCCCTTTGGTCATGCTTGAATAGTAGGGTGAGCTGCTTAGTCACTTGGTTGGTGAGGGATGGATAAAGAGCCTTGCCCTGCTCTATACTAGACTTGGTTCTCACCATCATGGGTGACCACTGCACCACGCCCATAATATGTTCGTCCCTGGTGAAATCAGATCATCAGCCTGTCTCATTTGAAGTTTCTATCCCACCCAACCCCGCCCCAGCTGTAACCAGGCTAAAAATCTTCTCAAAAGCTGACTATACCCTCCTAAGGGAGGGATCAGCAACTTCACACCACTGCTCCCCTCAGAGGATGCAGACAACTATGCTGAACAGTACGCCAGTGAAGTATACAAGCACCTGTACAATTGCATGGACTCAGCCATACCCAACAGAATTAAAACCTGCTCCTCAAGGAAAAACAAACCTGTCTGGTGGATATCCCCCATCAACAGGCTTTACAACAAAAGGAAGAAACTGCTGTCCAAGAGTAAAAAGGAACAAATTCCAAATAGGAAAATCTCCCTCCTCTGCCTCAACAAGCAAATTAGATCACTAGTGAAAAACTCCGAAGCCAATTATGAGTTGAAACTAGCCTCCAAAACAAAGGGAAACCACAAGTCCTTCTTCAGTTATGTTAGGAACCTCCATGGCAAAGCCCAAGTTTGTTCCAAATTAGTACTTAATGGTACCACTTACACTGATCCTAATGACTTAGCCAACCTGCTAGCTGATAGGCTCAGTGCAAACTTCACCCCCTTATCATAAAAGGCCCAGTTGACACCCCCAATACTTCTCCCACACCTCACATTTATATAGATCAAGTGGTAAAGGCCCTATCCAAGGCAAAGAACACAGCTTCCATAGGACCTGATAATATCCCAGACTGTATTCTACACCATCTCCAGCAAGAACAAGCTTCATCATTGAACACCCTATTCAAGCACAGCCTAATTACAGGCTTCATTCCAGCAGAGTGGAGAGCCACCATTGTCATCCCCTTGCACAAAGGTGATGTCACTAGTGACCAGGAAACTATCACCCCATTTGCTTGACAAGTCTGATCTGTAAAGCCATGGAGCGTATTATTATGTATCTCATAAGCAAGGACATAGGCAATCTCCAAACACTTGACCCCACCCAATTCATATTCATCAGGGGCAGATCTTGCCTATTGAACCTAGTTGACTTCTTTGGGTCTGTCTCCAAGGCCCTGAATGAAGGAAAGTCAGTACATACAGCTTACCTTGACCTGGCCAAGGCCTTTGACACAATCTCCCATTCAGCCATCATCGAAAAGCTAACACAGCTTGGTGTTAATCCCCATCTCATCAGATGGGTGGCCAACTGGCTCACGGATAGGGCCCACAAGGTCAAAATAGGCACCACCACCTCTGACAGCAGACCGGTCACTAGTGGTTTTCCCCAGGAATCTGTCCTGGGACCCCTACTGTTAGGCATCTACTTCTTAGGAGTCCAGGCAAAGACAAAGGGCCTGTGGCTGACCAAGTTTGTGGATGACTGTAAGTTGGGTGCTGTCACTGACTCCCCAAATGATGTTAACATACTGCAAGAGGGTCCTATAAATAACTGGTGCCAAAGTCATGGCCTTAAGTTAAATGCAAAAAAAAGTATTATCATATCATTCAGCAAAACCATGGCCCCTACTGATTACCACATCAACGGCAACCCCCTATGCACACAACCCGTGGTGAGAGACCTGGGTACTTAGGTTGACAACAATCCCACATTTGACCATCATGTGGTGGCAGTGGTCAGAAAAGTCTTTTACTTGATTCATCTCATAAGTAAAGGGATTGCATCCAGAAAAAAAGAGGTTATTACCTCTCTGTACTCCTCCCCTCATTAGACCTATAATTTAGTATAACACCCCATTTGGTATATACCTCTCCAAACACCTGCACCAACTGGATAGGCCACATAAATACCTCACAAAGAGAATCCATGGCCTCCAACACCTGTCCTATGCAGACAGGCTCAAATTTCTTTCACTTTGCTCGGTATCATACAGATTGCTCAGAGGTGATCTGTGTCTCACCTACAAGACAATATCGGACTCTGCGCTACTAGAGATACTCCATATCCATAAGTCTAACTACTCACACATTACCTGCTTGATAGGCCTAAATCTAATATGCAACATTAACAAAACCTGCTGGAGAGACAGGTTTGTCTCCCAGAGACTGCCCTGTCTCTGGAATAGACTTCCCATATATGTCAAACAGAGTACCTCACTGATCTTCTTCAAGCACAACCTTGATGAGTGGATGGGAAACCATAAATTTGTCCCAGGGGTTCCACCTTTGTCCCTCACTGACAGAGGTGATGAGTGCTGACTGAGGTTTCTTTTTTTGGGGATAAACCTTTGGCTAGGCTTGTAAGGGTTCCCAGGGCCATTAGCCTAGTAACCTCCTATGATCCTATGAATACTCTGTGTAAGTACAAATGAATCCCACAAGTAAAGGCAATGAACAGGCTCTTCTAAAAACAAAGCAATATTTATTCAGTGTAAGCACTTTCGCAATGTAATCATTACTTCTTCAGACACATAAAAAGTACAAACTGACTATTCTTTTATATATACAGATCATTAAAGCACATCCAATCAAATTGCATAAAAAATCCCTCCAAAATACAAAGTAATTACAAGGTAATTAGTTTAAAAAAACCCAGACTTACAAAAAACATATACAAAAGTGCCTAACTGATTCTAAAATAACCTTATTGCATAAACTCATTACAGGTGTGCATAATCAACTAAAAAATTATGCATAGAATTCAACATATAAAAAACATTTTTTTAAAAATGTATCAAAAAATATATTAAAAAATATATTAAAAAGTCAATGCTTTAACTTTCTAGCTTTTAATACTGGCTTGAGGGGCATCATATCATTTAATCCCGACCCCCAATGTGCTCCTAAATGTGAAATCCACTTCAGTTCTGTGGATTCAGTACTGTTCACAATATCACCCATCCTAGCACTTCCCAGTTCTACTTGAAGGACCTGAAACAAAAACTTATGCCTATCACCGTCTAAAAGTATATGTTTAGCCATTGCACTATGGTCCTGACCTTTATTTGCACAATACATGTGGTCCCTAACTCTTTCTCTGAGTCGATGATTAGTTTTTCCTACATAAAACTTAAAACAAATTTCACAATGAGCAATGTATACAACATTTCTAGTATTGCAATCAGCACTGCATCTAATTTGCCAAAGATGCATTGTGTCAGGATGCCTAAAATATTTAGATTCATCAACAAAAGAACAAAAAGTGCATGCTCCACACCTTCGTGTGCCTGTAGTCATACTAATAGAAGGTCTTAATGTCCTGGGATAACATAGCTGCTGCTTTAGATTTAGTCTGTTCTTAAACGAAAATGTATCTACTATTTGACTAATTTCTCCATCTATGAGAAGGTAGATGACCTTTTTATAGCTTGGAAGGGTAACCATGAGCAACTTGTGCAGTTTGTTGAATATTTGAATAAGAGAGCAGTCAATTTCTAAAGTTTTCATATCAGAGTTCAGTATCTAGGATTGGCTTTTTAGATGTGACAGTGATTCGAGTAGGAATAGGTCTGCATACATGCATATATAGGAAGGAGTGCTATCATCCTTCATTTTTGGAGAGACATAGTATGCACCCACCACCCTCCACACATGTTCAAGAGCATAGTGGAAGGGCAAACATTAAGAGTGTCGAGGGTGTCATCCTTAGACACAGACTTTGAGAAGGGGTTGGAGTTTTTGAATGAAGCCTTTGTGAATAGAGGTTAATCATGGAAAGAAATTAGCCATGCACACTCAAAAGTGAGACATAAGAGAGAGGGAAGAGGGAAGCCTTATTTTTCTGAAGAAAATAGGGTTGTGAGCCAGAGAGTAGATGAGGGTTCAGTAGTCCCTATGATTTTATCTTTTGCTCAGGATGTAAATTTAGTGAAACAAATAATAAATAGAAATTGGCACATCCTTCTCATAGATGGAGAAATTCATACCCTTTGGAAAAATTCTTGTTGAAGAAACCTGTTGCTTTATCAACTTTCTAAGTTTGTAAGAACAACATTTAAAATTTGTCCCTGTTTGTCGGCTTTTCTCCACCAGGTGTTTGGGTTTTGTCCAGATTTCTTGCTCTAAGAGTTTGCGAGGTATGACCCAACATGATCAGAAGAAAATTACATACCTCACCTCTCAATCTCTTAGTCCAAGAAATCTAGACAAAGGCCGACATGATGTGGGAACAAAGGCCCAAAAATAGGGACAGATTTTAAATATTGTTCTTATGAACTTAGAAAGTAGCTAGAATAACAGGGTTTGTATTAAAATGTATTTTCTAAAGGATATGAAGTCTGAAACTCAAATGTGTGTAATTATTTAGTGATTTCATTCCTCAGATCATCCCAATGATTTACCAGAAAACCACACATTTATGAGTAACAGAGAAAACTTTTGAGGCAAAAATCTGGACATTTTGTGAAAATCTGGACAGTTGAGAAATATGGAAACTGATAATCAGGCATAAAACCCTATTCAGTCCATACTACACATGCAGTCCATCAGTCAACAATACCATGCCCCAATCTCCTGCCAATCAACCACGGAGCTGCTAAACTCATGCAAAATTTGTTGGGCGTTATTACACAACATAATAACCTTACACCTTTTGTACTTTAGAAATGTCAGGATACCTGTTAGCTATCAATGTCTAAGCATAAGAATCAACATAAAAAAAATGGTGGACGAAAACCCCAAATCATGACAGATTATATTATACATATACATTTATATATATATATATATATATATATATATATATATATATATATATATGTGTAGGTATATATGGATCTATGTCAAAATAATGAATTACCATAGTGTTGAGTTGGAAAACAGAGAGATGGAACAATGAAAGTGTATATTCATGAACGTCCAGGTCATCATAAATTTTCCCTTGGTAAGTAAACAATCAGCCAACGAAACTTAAAAAAAAACAAAGCAAAAAACCCACCCAAGGTGGGGGGGGGTTTCAATCCCCCCAACCCCCAAATAAATATACCAACTTCGAGATTGCACTAAAGTGCAGAAAAGGGCAAAGTTTACCACATTAGCCAATTGACTCCTTTTGCGGCAAAAATGTAATATGATCTGGACGTTTGTGAATTAAATTTTTTTTTTATTGTTATTATTATGTTTATATATAGATATTGAACTTAAACACATTTACGATAACATCACCCATTTAGTTAAAGACTCATGGGAATTTTTGAGACACTTTCCCTCACAAGTATGGAATGAGGGGTATCTGTTTGTGACAACTGATGTCGTAGACCTTTTTTCTTGTATTCCCAAAACACAAGGTCTTGAGGCATTTGGTAATAGTATTAGAAAGTACGCTGGAATCAAATGGGAAGAAACATGTTTGTTTTTGGAAATGTTAGACATTGTTCTAGACAACCATTTTATATATTATGAAGGAGAGTATTTTAGGCAGACGAAGGGGGTGGCTATGGGAGCCGCTTGTGCACCCATATATGCCAACCTACTCATGTTAGACTGGGAAGAAAACACAGTTTTCCCTAGTCATTATTATCAGCATATTGTCCATTATGTCAGATTTTTAGATGATATCTATATTATATGGAAATCTAGTGAAGAAATGTTATTAGAATTCATTCAGTTTCTCAAAAACTGTAATGGATTTTTGAAATTCACCTTTTCTTTCAACAGAAATGGTTTGGCTTATCTTGACACTTTAGTTTATATTGATAGAGGGACCTTGCAATCCAAAATGTGTAGGAAAGACACCTTTTCTAATGATTACTTAGCATATGATAGTTATCATCCTATGAAGTTGAGACAGAATATATACAAGGGCCAATGTATTAGAGCAATGAGAATGACTACGGATTATGACAATTTATTAGAAGAAGGAGGACACATTCACTCTATGTTTTATGAAAGGGGTTATCCCCAGAAATTGTTAAAGGAAGTGGATACCTATGTACTTAGTCTATGGGGTAAGACATACAAACCCCTCTTAGGGATTGGTAATGATGGTTATAAGCCCAATAGTATGAACAATAGCAGGTTAGCAAAAAATCATACTTTAGGAAACAAACAAAGGGCTTTAATTTTAATGTATAGCCCGAAATCTGATGATATAATACATATTATAAAGAACTACTGGTATATCTTATCCTGTGATAGGACTATAAGGAACCATGTAGGAGACAAACCTAGTATTGTATACAAGATGGGGGCTAATATTAAAAGTTTTTTAGAAAAGGGTAGTACATTTAGAGATAGAAAAGCCAAGGATTTCAACCATCTTACGTCTAAATGTGGAACATGTAACCAGTGTTGTTACATTTATGACAAGAAGGAAATAGTGTTAAAAAATACATTTAGATAAAAAATAAAGTTTACAAAGGGGAATTGTAACACTAAGATAGTCATTTATATTGCTATCTGCCAGGAGTGTCCAAGCTATTATGTGGGAAAAACAGAAAGAAGTTTAAAAAAATGCATATATGAACATATATACAACATTGGAAGAAAGGACCAAAATAGTGCTTTATTTAAACATATAGAACAGTATGGAGTTAAACACCATTTTAAATTTGCTCTGTTAGATATAGTGAGGAAAGACCCAAGAGGTAGAGATGATAAAAAATTTTTAAAATATCGAGAAGCATGGTGGCAACTCTTTACAGATGCCACCACATATCCGGGTCTTAATGATAGTATATCACTTAAGGCTATACTTGAGGTGAACATGTAGAATACAATATACATTTTTCAAAAACAAATGGTATACATTCTAATAATGAGCTAACTATTTTGAGGTTCATGATCACATATTACAAGGGTTTTATACAACAATCATGTAGTAAACAAGTAACAACAAGACTCATTTTTATACATTTTTTTATTTTGGGCGGCACAGTGGTGCAGTGGTTAACATTGTCACCTCACAGCAAGAGGTTCTCCGGTTCGATTCTCGGCTGGGGTGCCTTCTGTGTGGAGTTTGCATGTTCTCCCTGTGTTTGCGTGGGTTTCCTCCGGGTACTCCGGTTTCCTCCCACATTCCAAAGACATGCATCTGGAGCATTTCTCCCCGGGCCTCCGCTGAAAACAGGCTCTGTGGAACCTAGTCGGACTTTCCCGGTCAACAAATGATAAATAATAAAATAAATAAAATTTTGTTGATTCATTATTTTGTGAATACAACATGGTGAATAATAAATCAGTAGCTTGACAGTACACTTGCCAATCTCAACATACCACAACTTTGATTAAAAACTTTTTACACTTACAGTCGTACACAATTAATTTATTACATTGCATAGTATAGCATTATATACACTTAATTATACAAACATATTTATGAAAATTGTATTATACTAAAATTCTTTATTATTCATTGATGTGAAATAAATTTCTTGGTTAATAGAAAATGATGGGTGGGCTAGCAGGAAGACATTTGTATCATCAGCGGTTTGATGATTTTTATTACTGACTTTCATTACCGCTTTTTAAAGTAAAGCAGATGTACTAATTTCAAGTACTTATAGTTTTACACTATTGAGCAATGTATATTCAATTAGTTCTGTGAAAAGTAAAATGAAGATTGTTCACAGTTACAAGAGTAGTTAGACATTTGACTGTTTTATTGTTTATTGTGTGACTAGTTAGTATTTTTAAGTACTGTCTTTTTAAAAAAAGTTGAATGAGAATTTTAGTTTGGCGCCAAAAAAGTTTTAATAGGCGGACAGTTTGAAATGAAGGCGTTCTGATGAAGCCCATGAACTATGGGTGAAAGTGCTTAACTGTTTCCAACTAGTCCGTTGTTATTTTACTTATTGTGTGTTTATCATTATTTTTTATTTTTTATGTTGTATGCAAGTAGCAGTTGTCTGTATTAACCTTGGACATGCATTGTAGAGGTTACTCAGTCACTTTTGAGCAATTTTGTCAATAAACCAGTGACTTTTAAATGGAAAGGTGTGCTGCTTTAAACCTATGAGGAACAAGTCACGGCAATGAGGAGTTTATTTTGAACACAAACCATTTGGAATTATTATTGGTTTTTGTGATTGTCCATTTCCAGTTATGGTGATTATTTCAACAGCAAGTATTTAATTGAACTGGTAAGAGTTTGGCTTTTAACGCAAGTGGTGTTTGCGGTTTGATTGGTGTTCGATCACTTATCGGCATTTCCTGGCATTGAATATATATATATATATATATATATATATATATATATATATATATATACAGTTTGGAGACAAAGCAAGAGAGGCGAGATTGCGTTGGTTTGGACATGTGGGTATATTGGGAAAAGGATGCTAAGGATGGAGCTGCCAGGTAAGAGGAAAAGAGGAAGGCCTAAGATAAGGTTTATGGATGTGGTGAGAGAGGATATGCAGGTGGTTGGTGTGAAAGAGCATGATGCAGAGGACAGGAAGAAATGGAAACAGATGATCTGCTGTGGCGACCCCTAACAGGAACAGCCGAAAGAAGATGATATATATAAATATATATATATATATATATATATATATATATATATATAAACATACATACATATATGCACACATATATAAAGTTAGAGAGAGAGAGAGCTATATATATATATATATATATATATATATATATATATATGGGTCTAGGACAGTCTACCAAAAGACTGTTTCACCGAAAGTGAAACAGGCTGCACAGTTTCACGAAAGCACTTTTTAATGAAAAAAGTGCTTTCGCGAAACGTTCGTAAAACTACAGGGAATAGGGGGGGGGCGAGATCAGACTACAGTGGGGAAAAGGGAATATTCCCTTTTCCCCACTGTAGTGCGATCTCGGAGTGAGAATATAAAAGTAGGGGGGTGTAGGGGGTGCAGGGGGCAAAGCCCCCCTGCATAAACATGGAGTGTGTGTTTCTTTTTTGTTTTTGTGTATGTGTGTGTGTGTGTTTTACCTTCCGTTTATCGAAACTGCTTTTTCAGTGAAAGCAGTTTCAGTAAACGATGTTCGGTAGGGTTGTATTGGGACAGTTGGGCTTTCGATCAACTGTCCTAGATCCATATATATATATATATATATATATATATATATATATATATATATATAAAACTTTTCATGGTATAAACTGCATGTTTTTATATATGTATGTATATATATATATATATATATATATATATATACATAGTAAAACAGTTTTATATAGTGTGTAGTCAGGGTATTTTTAAATGTGCAGGGAGTCTTTTCAGTGACTGTTGTCTGTGTTAAAGATATTAAAATAAACAAGTACTTCTTTTAGTTGTAAAAAATACAGGCTTTATGGTATAACAGAAGATAGATGAGATAAATGCAAGTTTAATGATAATTTGCTATGATATTGGGCTGCTGGGGCGAGCACTCAGAAATGAAGGATATAATTGGTATGGTTATCAAATAAAGTTGGATTTACTTATAAAGTATATTATTTTGTACCTGATAAATGCAGAAAAGGACATCTCAGAGTTGTGGAATATTTTGAGAAAGTTTCAAGACTTTTCAGGATATAAAATTAATGATGATAAAAGAAAGGTTGTAGCCACAAATTATATATCCAAACTCAAATTGGTTCAGCAATACCCATATTTATGTGGACACAATAAGATAAAGTCTTTAGGAGTATGGATTAAAAAGTTTTTGTTATGGCAGAAAAGGATATGTGGGAAGAGACTAAAAAGATAATACAAAAATTAAGAAACTGGAAGGTCTTTTTTATGGCTATGGATAGTCTCATATAAGTAGTGAACATATTTTACTCCCTTTAGTTTTATAAATGGGTGAAACATATTTTTATCAACCCAAGGAAACGTTGTAGACAATAGTTAATAAAGAGTTGAAGGACTTTATATAGGAGGGAAAGATGGCGAGAGTTAAGTGGGATAAGGTGACCTTTCCAGTAGAACAAGGTTCATAGGTATATACTAGCTATGCTGTTAGGTGGCTAAGGATTACCTGATTTGAAATTTTATTTTAGAGCTACACAGTTAGGGATCATATACGTAACACAAGCATACGATTATAAGGTTATAATTTGAAATGTAAAGGGATGATGATGAAGCAGGGGGGATTTCAAGAAATAAAGAGGGACCGGGAATATTGGATGGATAGCCTTAAGGGGAATAATAATAATAACCATACAGAAAATTCTATTTTCAAAGTAGCAGAAAGCATTCTAAGAACTTAGCCAACATGAGAATGGAGAAATGAGATGTTGCCAATAAGGATTACTGTAAGTAGAGGTACAGAAAATAGGCAGGAGAGGGCTGGAATTTACTGCAGAAAACTGTCAAATGAATCAAGGTATTGGGAGCAAATAATAAGATAGGGAAAGCTAATAGTGTGGGATGAGACCAAGAAGATTTCTGGAGTGCAGGCCAGAGACTGCCTTCCCTACCATGGATAGATATCAGAGTATACGCAAAGAGAAAGGAAGAACAAAAATGGACAACGGAGAACCTAAAGAGAAAGGCTATCTCTGGTAAAGTTTTTATTTGAATCTAGATCTGAAGTTGCTATTAAAAAGGGCTATCATTACGACATATAAAAATTGCATAATAGCTATAAGAATCAATCACAGGAGGATAGAAAAAATTGGTAAGAGAGACAGGAAAAGCATTTTACTAGAGAACAATGGGCATACATATGTATGGCTCTCAAGTATATAACAACTGCAGAAGGTTTAGAATCTTCTGAAGTGTTTGCCTAGGCATTTTTACTCCCCAAGTAGACTGCTAAGAAATTTTCCTCGGGTCGATAGCAAATGTTGGATGCATGATGGGGAAGAACAAAGGAACTGGGTACATATGTTTGGGAGTGTAATGCATTGGCAGATTGAAAAAATCCCTACAGAGTACTCTGTCAGAAATATCTGGTAAGCAAATGGCTGTAACTAAGGAAATGATTCTTGTCAGCTAGGACACAGGATCTAAATTGCCTAGACAAAGTAAGGCCTTATTAAGTTTTATTCTATTGGTTGCTCAAAAGCAATTAGTAGAAAATGGAAATCAAAGCATAAACCAACTGCATTTTGAAGTATTGAAAAAAAGAGATAAAAGAACTGAACATGGATCTTTAGAAAAGAGAATTAGCAAATATAGAAATACATGGAAACTGTGGGAGCAATACATACACAATAATCTTCAGGAGGAGGAGTGGGGTTTAAGGGAAGTCAAGAATTCAGCAATTTATGTAATCCTGGACTGATGATGATTAGAAAGAAAGAAAAGATATATAATATATAATGGAGTTAAATGGAAAAAAAAATATTATGGTTTGTTTTCATTTCTGTTAATGCATATTTGCCTATGCCTTAAATGATAATTTAATAACAGTGGCTAAAAAGGATAGCTGCATTACATTTACCTTTCGTTAGTTGTAGTGACAGAAGTAATAGCTGACAGTGTTTCACTAGAGCCACCTACCTGTTAAAAACTGTATATTTTGCATAGCTCTCTCTCTCTTTCTCTCTCTCTTTTCCACTAAAATGACATATATACCCTTCATTTCCTGAAATAAAAAAAATCATTATTAATCTTCAAAATTGCATTTATATAAGAGAAATTATGCAAAATTGAAGAATTATAAGTACTAACATCTACCATTTGAAGACAGCCTACATAGCCATTGCTATCCTGGCATATTGTAATACAATTTGGCTCATTTATATGAATGTACAGTAACCTGTAACTTTGTTATATCTAATTGATTTGGCTGTATACCTCTCAACTGTCCAGATTTTCACAGAATGTCTGGATGTTTGCCTCTTATTTTTGGTTTGTACCTTATAAAATTTGTAGTTTTCTGTTACACCACTGGGATAATCTGAGGACTTGAAGTCACAAAATAATGACATATATTTGAGTTTCAGACTTCAAATCCTTCAGAAAATGTATGTTAACACAAACCCTGTTAATCTAGCAACCTTCTAAGTTTATAAGAGCATTATTTAAAATATGTCCCTATTTTTGGACCTTGGTCACTCCCATTTTGTCAGGCTTAGTCCAGATCTGTTGCACTATGAGCTTGAGAGGTATGTCTGGCTGGTAGCAGCAATTTACCATAAAAGCACAAGGAGGTTGTTTATCCTAGAAGTAAGTGTGTGTGAGGGGGTTGTTTAACCTAGAAATAATTGTGTGTGTGTGTGTGTGTGTGTGTGTGTGTGTGTGTGTGTGTGTGTGTGTGTGTGTGTGTGTGTGTGTGTGTGTGTGTTGACAATGCTTCTCAAACAATCAGGAAGTATAGAGCCGATATGTATATTTTTTTGGGACTTTGGATTCAGAGTTCTGCACTGTCTTTATTTTTGCTTGACTGGATTATTTACATATTTGCTGGCATTGTTTCTGATCTGTGCTGAAACTTTTTTTTCCCACCCTATTGCTGTTGTGTTCTTAAAGTTGGTAAATCTGGTCTAAAAGCTTTTGCGTTATCTGATTGTCTCAAGGCTTGCTGGAATAAAAATATTCCCTTTTTATAAATTCCTGCATATTATTACTCGAATCTCCTTGTGTTCTGACTGAGAGTGCTTCTCAAACAATCTGCAAATATAAAGCTGATAAGTATATTTTTTGGCATTTTAAGTGTTCAGAGCTCTGCACTGTATTTAATTTTGCTTGACTCTGGCACATAACACAAGCAGTCAGGTCACTCCAGAACAAGTACAAATATGACTCTGTCATTGTTCATGTTGGTGTGAATGACCTGAGACATACCTCCCTGGACTACATGAAAAGAGACATGGAAGAGCTCTCTGATCATGTAGCCCAGGCTGGTATGACCCTGACCCTGAGTAGCATCCTGCCCTCACCAAGAATGATACCTCAGTATAAAGAAAAAATTATCAATTTCAACAATTGGCTAAGCTTCTGGTGTCATTCAAAGGGCATCCAGTGTCTGTCAGCCTGGGATGACATGCTCGAAAAGCCGCGTTGCTTCACAAGAGATGGCTTGCACCTGTCACCCCCTAGGCTTTTGAATACTGGTCAAGGCTCTTGCTGCCCCCATAGTGCCTTTTTAGGCAAGGCTCAAAAGTCAAACCCACCTTTGTAAACAGCACAATTAACAAAAAAATTGAGGGTTATGCTACTCAATGGCAGGAGTTTAAATCTCAAAATGCACCCGCTCGAAGCACTCCTCAGTATGGAGAGCGTCGACATCTGTGCAGTAACTGAAACCTGGTTCAAGGCTCCAGAGAGCACCCCAGCACTACCGGGCTACAACTCATGCCACACATTTCGGCCACAGAACACGGACCGAAGCACAAAAGGAGGGGGTGTATCCATATTCATCAAGGATACCTATACCTCCAGGTTAGTGGCGCAGCATGATACCTCTGAGATCATCCATGTGCAACTAACATCAGGCAAATCTGCAATGCAAATTGTGGCCTGCTACAGATCACCCTCCATGACCCAGGACCACCACTCTACCTTTCTGGTGACACTGGAAAACATGAAGGTCCTACCAAACACCCTGATATTGGGCGATTTCAATTACCCTACCATTAACTGGGAAAACTACTCGAGTACGAATTCCCAGGTCCAGCGCTTCCTGAAATTCATCAGCTCAAATGCCCTGGATCAGCTGGTAAACTCCCTTACCAGAGGTGAAAACATATTGGACCTGGTCATCACCAACATGGGCGACAGGTGTTCCACACTGGAGGTCAACCCGTCATTGGTTAGATCAGACCATAAACTAATCACTCTGGATGTCCACACCCCACCACCACCCCAACTAAGGAAACCACAGTAAAAAAACTTTTCTAAAGCAAACTTCACCTTACTTAAGACAGAGGTGGTAAGTTTCACAGGCCCTGCGCTAAAGGATAATGCTGCCCAAGATGCAGAAACCTTTACAAATGCACCCTATGAGCACCTACAAGGATGCATGGATTGTGCCATCCCTAGCAAAACCAAGACTTACTCCTCTAAGAGAACGAAACCAGTTCAGAAAAAAAGCAAATCCCAAGAAAGACATCCCTGATCAGTATCAGTAAGAAACTGAGGTCCCCCATGAAATCATCCAAGGCTAACTTCGAAAGAAAAATAGCCAAGGATTCAAAAGATAACCACAAAGCCTTCTTTAGCTATGTTAAGAATCTAAGTGGCAACTCGCAGATATGCACTGAACTAGTGCAAAACAGCACAAAATATACTGAACCTACTGATATTGCCAACATCCTGGCAGATAGATTCAGTGCAAACTTCACCCCCCTCTCACCTCCTAAAGAGCCCACAACAATACCGGAAAAGTATAGTTTCCCAAAAATCACAGATGCACAGGTAAAAGCAGCCCTTTCAAAAGCCAAAAACACAGCTTCAGTGGGACCATATGGTGTCCCAGGCTGCGTCTTGCATGAACTACAGATCGAACTAACCCCCCACCTAAACATGCTGTTCAACCTCAGCCTCTCCACAGGCTACATGCCCATAGAATGGCACACAGCAACAGTTATTCCTCTCCTCAAAGGAGGGGCCACAACTGACCCTGCTAACTATCACCCCATAAGCAAACTTCGAGTCCAAATTGGCCACATCTTCATGAGACAATCATAAGGCCTTCTTCACATATGTCTGCAACCTCAAAGGAAGCACCCAGATCTGTTCAAAACTGGTGATCAAGGACACCACATATACAAATGCTGTAGATATAGAAACTTGCTGGCTGACAGATTCAGCAAAAACTTTACCCTGCTGTCCCCCATCAGTAAATCAGGGGATCCCTAGTACCTGCCCCCTCTCCCTTATATCTAGGGAACAGGTCATCACTGCTTTCTCAAAGGCAAAAAATACAGCCTCCATGGGACCTGATAACATCACAAGCTGCAACCTATGTGAACTCAGGCAGGAACTTGCAGCATCATTAGGCATCCTAGTCAACCAAAGCCTGAGTACTGGCTTCATCGCATCTGAGTGGAGGACAGCTGATGTCATCCCTTTACACAAAGGTGAAGTGTCCACCGATCTGGGAAATTATAGAACCATCAGCCTAACTAGCCTCATCTGCAAGGCCATGGAATGGATTATCATGGACCTCATTAACAAGGACATTGGCAACCTCCAAACACTTGATCCCACACAGTTTGGCTTCATCAAGGGGAGGTCATGTCTGCTAAATTTGGTTGACTTCTTTGAGACAGTCACCAAAGCCATGGATGAGGGGAAGATGGTGCACACCACCTACCTTGACCTGGCCAAAGCCTTTGACACTATTCCCCACTCAGGCATAATAGATAAACTCTCTCAACTAGGCATCAATCCATATGTTACCAGATGGGTAGCAAACTGGCTCACTGATAGAACTCACGTTGTCAAAATAGGGGAAGCCACCTCAAGCAATAGACCCATAATAAGCTGCATACCCCAAGGTTTAGTCTTGGGACCTCTGTTATTTGGGATATACTTTTCTGAGGTGCCGACCAAAACCAGTGGGCTATGGCAGATGACTGCAAGCTGGGTGCTGTCATCAATTCTCCTAGTGATGTGGACATCCTCCAAGAGGGTTTCACTCAGACAAATAATTGGTGCCAGAAACATGGCCTCAAGCTGAATACCAAGAAATGCATCATTATCCCCTTTGGGAAGAGTGACATCCCACAAATTATCATATTAATTACCGCATCCTAAACACTCAAGCAGTCGTCAGGGATTTTGGCACTCAGGTTGATAGCAACCTGACTTTTGACCACCATGTTGTTTCCATTGTATGGAAAGCCTTCTACATGGCCCACCTCATAAGTAAGGGTATCTCATCCATGGACAAGGAGGTCATAACATCCCTGTATTCTTCCCTTATAAGGCCCATTATTGAGTACAACACCTTTTTCGGCATGTACCTCGCAAAGCACATGCAGCAGCTGGAGAGACCACAGAGGTTCCTCACCAGGAGAATCCAGGGCCACAAACACCTACCATACACAGATAGGCTAAAAGCCTTATCCCTCTACTCAGTTTCACACAGTCTCCTCAGAGGTGATCTCTGTCTGGCATACAAGGCGATCACAGACTCCACCTTGATGGGACTGCTGCATATCTGCAAGTCAAGCTCCATTCGAATAACCCACACGTGCAGCCTCATCCTGGTCTGTGACATCAACAAGATTTGTTGGCAGGATAGATTTGTGTCCCAGAGACTCTCCCATCTACGGAATAGACATCCTGTCCACATCAAGCAGAGTACTTATTTACCCCTTTTTAAGCGCAACCTGGATAACTGGATGGAAAATAGAAAATACACCCCTGGGATTCCACCCATGCCCCTGCTGGACAGGGGTATTGGGTGCTGATTTGTCTAACCAATGGCTAAACTCTTGGCTAGGCTTATAAGGGCCTCAGGGTCAATAGCCTAGTAACATCATATGATCCTATGATAACATAACAACATCCCAAGGTGTACTTACTGTTGGTAAAATAACACTGAAGGGCACAGAGCTGTGTATAAGGTGGCATAAATGAATCCTTAGGGTGCCAGGGTTATACCTTTGTTCATTAGCTGTAGAGTGAGAAGCCTATTTTGGTGCATCTGGTGTTAGTCATAGTGCAAAATATCAGTGTTCATTTGCTGTGTGCAGTTAAGGCCACTTTTTCCACATCAGTTATTGTGGTAATATTCTGGGCAGTGGTGCATGCCAAGGGATTCTAGCACTCTCTGCCTAGCAATAACTGCAGCAGTGAGAAATTCTTGCTTTATGGAAAGCCATTCGTATTCAAGTTAGAGTGGTGGTGGCCTAAAGATAAGCACTCTGCCTAACAAAACATAACATATAATGTATAACACCTGTTAATTTCAGTTTACAATCTAAATCAATAATATTAAAGCACACATAAGTAAAAAAAAAGTTGATCTGCAACTTTCAGTAAATAAGTAAAATAGTGGACTGCAAACAGATAAACTACCAAAATGGATTAAAGAATGTCAGTATGCTGGTCGTGTTCTGAAGCAAGTGTAAGTAAGAATCCTTTGGAGTTGGTTATAACCTCCTTACTACATAAAATACCAAAAAA